>NC_045598.1:191414448-191600665 GCF_009762305.2 Zalophus californianus
CCTCCACACTGTTTTCCACAGTGCATTCCCACCAACGGTGCCCTTTTCTCCACATCCTCGCCGACACTTATCTTTTGCTTTTTGATAATTCTCGTTCTGACAGGCGTGAGGTGATAGCTCATTGTGGTTTTTATTTGCAGTTCTCTAATTAGGTTGAGCACCTTTTCACGTACCTGTTGGTCATTTGTATGTGTTTTATGGAGAAATTTAGGTTCTTTGCCCATTTTAAACCCATTGGGTTTTGGGTTTTCGTTTTTTTTTTCTCTTGAGCTGTGTGAGGTCTTTATATATTTTAGATCTGAATTTCTAATCAGATACATGGTTTGCACATATTTTCTCCCATTCCTCAGTTGCTTTTTCACTCTCTTATTTTGCTGTCAGCACATTTTCTTACACCTCTACACACCTACTAGTGTTTTAAAATCTACATACATAATATACTATTGATATTTTACACTTAACTGTTTCACTCAGCCTTAAAGCATTCGCGGCCTCTGACATTGATGTGGTTCATTTCTTCCGACCACTGTGACCTTGACTGTTCCCTGATGATGGATATTGAGGTTGTTTCCCTTTTTTTCTTATACACAGGCACGTGGTAACATTCTGGTGTATTTTCTTGTGTTCATTAGCAAGAGTTTCTTTTGGGCACATACCTAGAATTAGGTGTCCTGACTGAATTTGCAGGGTTAAAGCTCTGCCAGGTGGTGCCAGATGGGTTTCCAGAGTGACTATACTAGTTTCCTATAGGACTCTGAGAATCTCTATTTTTCCTTATGTCTTCAACATTTGCTATTGTGAAGCATTTTATGTTTTCCCCAGTCTGTGGGGAGAGAGAAGTCTTGAATTTGCATTTCCTTAATTCTTAATGACATTGAAGATCTTTTCAGATTTTTCAAAAAGATTTTACTTATTTGAGAGAGAGAGCACGAGGGGGGCGGCCAGAGGGAGAAGCAGACTCCTCGCTGAGCAGGGAGCCTGATGCAGGACTCAGTCTCAGGACCCTGAGATCATGACCTGAGCCGAAGGCAGATGCTTAACTGACTGAGCCACCCAGGCGCCCCTCTTTGATTTCATTATCTGATTTCCCAAGTCATCCTGTGTTCATTTTTTTAAATAAATGGTCTTTTTTGGTGCACTCTGAAAGATATTTTATATATATATTTTTATGTATTAAGTATGTTTGCAAATATCGTTCACTCTGCATCTTGTCTTTTAATATTGTGGTGTCTTGTACAGAAATTTTTGGAGTAAAATTAAACAATTTTTCCTTCATGTACTATATTTTGCATACTATTTTCTTATAACAGCTGTAAATTTTAAACACTTAGGTCTTCAATGTGCTTAAAATATATTTTTGTGTGCCATAGAAGGCAGCGATTGAATTTTACTTTCCTATGGAAAATCAGTTGTGTTGGTACCATTTTGAATAGCATGCCATTATGTCATTAACATATACATGGATCTGTTCCTTATTTTCTTTACTGTGCTTAAACCTCACTTTTATTACCATAGCCTTACGGTAAATCTTGATATGTGGTAGGGCATGCCTCTGCCTACCTTATTTCTTTTTTGGCATTGCCTTAGTTAATCTTGGATCATTATTATGATATTGAGTCATTTTGGTCAGATTTCATGTTATGTCCTGTTGTAATTTTGATTGTACAGAATTAATAGATTTATTTGGGGAGAATTGACTTTTTTTTTTAAGATTTTATTATTTATTTGCAAGCGAGAGAAAGAGAGAGAGAGAGAGAGATTGAGTGCACAAGCAGGGGGAGCAGTAGGCAGAGGGAGAAGCAGGCACCTCGCCGAGCAAGAAGCTGGATGCGGGACTGGATCCCAGGACCCTGGGATCATGACCTGAGCCGAAGGCAGATGCTTAACGACTGAGCCACCCAGGTGTCCCGAGAATTGACATTTTTATGATACTGAGTTCTCCTATTTATGAACACTGTTTCTCCATAAGTCTTCTTGATGTCCTTCAATAAAGTTTTATCATTTTGTCCCCAGGGTCTTGGACTGCACTCTGATAACTGTTGCTGCATGTATGGTATGTAGAATTATGTCCCCTTTTTTGTTCTTAGTATTTCTTTTTCCATCTCTTTTCTGCCCACCCCCCATTGGACTTGCCAGATGTTCATGTGTTTTATTAGCAGTGTTGAGATTATGTTCTGTTTCTTTAAATCAAGTATTCTTTATTTTCCTCCATCTTTTCTTGAATCACTTTTCTTTGTGTCTAATTTCTTATTGAATGTTTAGATCATTTATTTCAGTCTCTCGTGCTAAAATAAGGGCACTAAGAAGGCACATTTTTCCTTAGGTAGCCTCTGTTTCCATTTCTGTGTTTTTCTTGGAGGGGGTACTTTGTATTATTTTTTTCTTAAGATTTTATATATTTATTTGAGAGAGCATGCATGAGTGGGGGGGAAGGGCAGAGGGAGAGGGAGAAGCAGAATCCTCGCTGAGCAAGGAGCCTGACTTGGGGCTCCATTCCAGGACCCTGAGATCATGACCTGAGCCAAAGGCAGACGCTTCACCGACTGAGCCACCCAGGCTCCCCTGAGGTGGTACTTTTTTATCATATATTTCCAGAATAACAGCAGTGGTGAGAGAATATTTTGCTAAATGGTATCAGTCTTTGGAATTTGTTGAAACTTTCATTGTTGCGTCATTTGTGGTATTTTCTTAATAGTTTTGAATATATATCTGGAAAAATGTGTATTCTCTATGTTTCGAGTAACTGTTCTCTACTTGTTCCACTTGTTTCTGAGGGAAGTGTGTTGAAATCTCTCATTCCAGGGGAGGTTTGCCAGTTGCTCTTTGCTACTTCAGTTAGCATTGGCTTTCTACATTTTGAGTTTCTTGGTAGATACACACTTGTCTGTAATTACAGCTTCTGGGTGGATTTTCCTTTTATTAATATGTATTATTCATTTTTGTTCCTATTAATGATTTTTACTTTCTGTTCTGTTTTGATTGGTATAAATACTGCTAAACCACACATAGCAATGCATATTTAAGCTCAGAAGCATCACGATGAAGGGAAAAAGCCAGAGGAGTATAGACAGCATATTTGCTTTGATAAAGTTCACCAGAAGCACAGCTGGTGGAAGTCAGGATGCAGGCTCACTTTTGGGAGTTGAGGAAGGAAGTAGAGCCTGCAGGGGCAGGAGGGCTGACGTGGGTGCTGGTTCTGTGGGTGCAGGCCCTTTGTGACTGCCCCTTGATCTGTGTGGTCAGGATTTGTCGACTCTTCTGCATAAATGTCATATTTCAATAAAGAGCGTTAAAGGTAAAGAAAATGTGGGCGCCTGGGTGGCTCAGTTGGTTAAGCAACTGCCTTCGGCTCGGGTCATGATCCTGGAGTCCTGGGATCGAGTCCCATATCGGGCTCCCTGTTCAGCAGAGAGTCTGCTTCTCCCTCTGACCCTCTTCCCTCTCATGCTCTCTATCTCTCATTCTCTCTCTCAAATAAATAAATAAAATCTTAAAAAAAATAAAAAAATAAAAAATAAAAAAAAAAAAAAAAAAAAAAAAAAAAAAAAAAAGAAAATGTAGGGGCGCCTGGGTGGCTCAGTTGGTTAAGCCTCTGCCTTCAGCTCAAGTCATGATCCTGGGGTCCTGAGATTGAGCCCCACATCTGGCTCCCTGCTCAGTGGGGAGTCTGCTTCTCTCTCCCTCTGCCCCTCCCCCGGCTCGTGCATGCATGTAGTCTCTCTCTCTGTCTCTTAAATGAATAAATCAAATCTTTAAAAAAAAGAAAAGAAAAGGTATATAGCTACTTTTTATTTTAATTAGCGTTTGTGTGGTCTAGCTTATATTCAGCCTTTCTGTGTTACTTTATTTTAGGTTATGCAGGTGCATTTTGTGTATCTGTCAGAGAATCTTGTGCTTCTAGTGGGTGAGTTTAATCCTTTTATTTCTTACCATTACTCAGCTGCTGAGCTTGTTTCTATAGTGTTGTATATTTTACCATCTATACTTTGACTTTGTTCTGTACCTTCTATTGTTTTTTTGTTTTTTGTTTTTTTTTTTTACTTCTTTTTCTCCTCAACACTTAACAAGTTGTCTTTATTCTTTCATATAAAGTGAGTGAGTATCGCCATCTTCCTCCTGAATGAGACAGCTTGGTGTGTCAGGTTGAGGGGAACAGATGACCTGAAGAGTTGGGCACCTGTACCTGCAGTGGGGGCAGGGTAGGGCAGGACAGCCCCAGGCAGGAGCGGAATCTGCCCGGGAGACCAGCTGTGCCCCGATGGGGATGAGTGTGGCTCTGAAGTTGCCCTCAGGAGGGGCCAGGTTGGGCCTCCATGTGTTCCTTTCTCTTCCCTCAGCACCAGTGTGACTCACTGCTGACTCCTCCCCTGGGAAGTCCAGGGTACCAGGTGATGGCGGCTTTGCACCTGTCTGCCCTGCCCCAGGTGAGCATCCATTTTCCCTGAGAGGTCTGAAATCTCCACATAGGGCTTCCCTGCCTGCTCTGCCTTAGTAGACACTGTCAGGCATCTTGGTCTGGGGTATTGAGCAGAGGATGGTTGACGCTGGGACTCCCCCAGCCTTCTGGAGTTACTGGTTTAGTGACCAGGGGCTCAGGCCACTCCCCTGGGCCGTACTGGGGGATCATGCCTTTAGTCACCCCTGTGCTACTACTTCTGGTATGCTTCTGCTCCCACCCCCAGGGCCCACCCTGAGCCACACCTGGGCCTGCAGCAGCCCCTGTCATTCCAGGCTGAGGTGACCTTTGAGGACGTGGCCGTGCTATTCTCCCGGGAGGAGTGGGGCCGTCTGGGCCCTGCTCAGAGGGGCCTCTACAGGGACGTGATGCTGGAGACCTACAGGAATCTGGTCTCCCTGGGTAAGGCCCCTCACTAGGATGCTGGTCAGGAGCCCTCGGGACTGATGGTTCAGCAGGGGCTGGGCTGGGGGCTTCACCCTCTGGTCCTAGGCAGTCCTGGTCTATACAGAGGAGGGGCCAAGTGGGGCTGGGTCAGTGATTCTCTATCTCTGAGCTCCCAGATAAGATGGCCTCCCTGCCCCAGGCCCAAGACAGACCCCTCTCAGGAGGGATTGCATACCTCCAGGTGGAGAGAGCAGGGCTCTCTTGTTCCCTGTGCTCAGGTCTCATCTTCACGACCATCCCCAACCCTCCAGAGTGTCCAGACTTTGCATCACCCCACTTTGCCTGTGGTTCTGCTTCCCGCCACAGTTCCAGATGAGAATCCACTCAGCGCAGCCCTGCATCCTTGGGACCAACCCTAGGCCCCGTTTTCTTCCCAGGAGCTGGACCTGCAGGTCCCAAGCCTGGGGTGATCACACAGTTGGAGCGAGGGGATGAGCCGTGGGTCCTGGATGCACAGGGCGCCAAGGGGAAAGAGCGACTGAGAGTCAGTATCTCAGGTGCGTGAGGGGGGCCACTTCCCTAACAGTTGCTGAATAAGCATTTGTTAGGGTCCAAGATGTGCAGTTAATGACTCAGGCATTTAGAACAAGGTGTATCAGGGGCAGCATGACAACCCTGGGAGTAGCCTGTGCTGAAGTCCAGGTCACCTCCATCAGCCTAGGTGCCTCAGTGTGGTGATTTTTGAGCTGAATCTTCTAGGAGGCTAAGAGGGGGCGTTGTTGGCAGAGGAGAGGAGGGAAGGCTGGACCCCCAGGACCCCATGGAGCCCTGCCCTTCAGAGCTCATGCCCTGTGAGGAGGGTCAGATGGGGCCATGGTGATAGAGACCATTGCTTCATTCTCCTTTTCTAAATTACCCACTTGACAATTACAGACTGTTAAAAGAAAGAATATCTCATCACCCACATACCAGTGTGTTCTGTCGTGTGCCTGCTATCCCCTTTCTAGTGCTCTCTGTTCTACACCCATATACGAAGGTCACTTCTTGACAGGAATGCAGCGATCCTATGTGTACTGCTGTCATCTCATGTCTTTTTTCACTCAGTGAGTGTCCATTTTTATACACGTGAGTCTCAGTCGCCACTTTTGCTGGAAGTGCCAGTGGGAAGGGTGCTGTCTAGTTTCATTGCTGTGGACAACTCTGATAAGTATTATTTTGCACGTCTTAATGTCCTAAGAAGCATCTACTGGCTAAAGGACTTGAATTTCTCTTTTGTAAATTTGTTTATTCAGATACCAATACTTAGTATTGGTATAAATAAACCAATTGGAATAAAATAAACCAAATCCTAAGTTTATAACTCAGTGAATTTTTATAAAAACCATCTTCCAAATCAAAATGCAGAACATTTCTAGTTCCCTGGGAACCCACTAGGCCTCCTCTGTCATTTCCCACTGCTCCTCACAGGGTCCTTCTCTCTGACTTCTGGAGGCCACTCTGCCTCTTAGCTCTGTGTCTGGTCTCATTTGGGGCATCTGAATGTTGTGAGGGCTGCCATGTTGTACAAAGTATGTTCTATTCCATTGCCATACGGTGTTTTATCATATGAATATACCACAAATTATTTTCCATTTTTGTTAATATTTGGTTGTCCCCATTTTGGGATTATTGTGACTGTTTCTCTTCCTCACAGAGAATGCATTTCTGGTGGTGTGTTTCTGCAAGTGGAGTTGATGTGTGAATGTCTAGGCAAGAAGTAAGGAATGGAGGCTTGAGGGTATCAGGAGGCATTCTGTATGGCATCTTGAGTTTAAGGGGCTGGTGGCTAACTGGGTTGCCTCTCAGGCCTCTGAGAAAAGCCCAAAGAATGGGTTCAGCTTGCTAGGGAGAGCTCAGGGTCATGGTGTGCCCTTCTGTCCATGGTTGGCACAACGTTGGCCCTCTGCTGTTCTGGGGAGGCAACTGATTTTCCTACCATGGATTTTAGGGTGGATTAGCTGTTGTTAGGTAGCCTTAGGTTCACTTTTTTGTCTGTCAGATGTCCTCCGTGACTTTCAGGGCCCCTCTGGTGGTACAAAACTTCTGTCTTCTTTCCTTTTCTAGTGAGGACTGGAATCCTACAGTCCCACTTAGGCAGAAGGCAGGCAGGAAGAATTGGTCAGGCCTGGGTTGAAATACTTGCACTACTGCAAGATTGCAGCCTTGGGTGAGGTCTTTAAGCCTCTGAGCTGCAGGCTCTCATCTCTGTAAGGCGTTGTGACTTTGGAGATGATGGAATTGGTACTGTACAGGTAGTCAGCAGCATCTCCACATATTCCTTCTCAGGTCAGAACAGGTGGTCCTAAGATGTTGTGTTCATTGTTCCAGGTCATGGGACCAGGACTGAGTACAAGGAGTTGTCTTCAGGGGAGATGCTTGATGAGGAAGAACTGGATCAACTCCAGAGGGCTGTTCCCCAGGGACCTGATCCTGGAGAGACCCATGCATGTGTCTGGGAGCCAGAGGAGAGCCTGGACAAGCTTGTGGAGCAGAGAGGCCCGAGGCCAGTCACATTGACCAATGAGGATAGTGTCCAGGGGTCTGGGGGAAGCCTCAGGTTTCGGTCAAGCCCTATCTCTGATCAGAGACCTCACAAATGCGATATATGTGAACAAAGTTTTGAACAGAGATCATACCTTAATAACCATAAGCGAGTACACAGGTCAAAAAAGACAACTACAGTCCATGATTCTGGGGAATTCTTCCCTGCAAATTTAGTTGTTAAAGACGATCAGAAAATTCCTCTTGGGAAAAAATTGCATTATTGTGGTTACTGTGGGAAAGCCTTCAGGTACAGTGCTAACCTTGTCAAACACCAGCGGCTTCATAGTGAAGAGAAGCCCTACAAGTGTGACGAGTGTGGGAAAGCCTTCAGCCAGAGCTGCGAGTTCATCAATCACCGAAGGATGCACTCAGGGGAGATCCCCTACCGATGCGGTGAGTGCGGGAAGACATTCAACCAGAGGCCCAACCTCATGAAACATCAGAGGATTCACACCGGGGAGAAGCCGTATAAGTGTGGTGATTGTGGGAAACACTTCAGCGCCTATTCGTCCCTTATTTATCACCAGAGAATCCACACTGGAGAGAAACCCTATAAGTGCAACGACTGTGGGAAAGCCTTCAGTGACGGCTCAATCCTTATCCGACATCGTCGGACCCACACTGGGGAGAAGCCATTTGAGTGTAAAGAATGTGGCAAAGGCTTTACCCAAAGTTCTAACCTTATCCAACATCAAAGAATTCACACTGGGGAGAAACCCTATAAATGTAATGAATGTGAGAAGGCCTTCATCCAAAAAACCAAACTTGTTGAACATCAGAGAAGCCACACTGGAGAGAAGCCCTATGAATGTAATGACTGTGGCAAAGTCTTCAGCCAGAGCACACACCTTATCCAGCATCAGAGGATCCACACAGGAGAGAAGCCGTACAAGTGTAGTGAGTGTGGGAAAGCCTTCCACAACAGTTCCAGACTCATCCACCACCAAAGGTCGCACCATGGAGAGAAGCCGTACAAATGCAGCGATTGCAAGAAAGCCTTTAGCCAGGGTACTTACCTCATCCAGCACCGGAGGATCCACACTGGAGAGAAGCCCTACAAGTGTAGCAAGTGTGGGAAGGCCTTCCGGCACAGTTCCAACATGTGCCAGCATCAGAGGATTCACCTCCGGGAAGACTTCTCGAGGTGACCGTGGAGAAGGGCCCATGAGTTCCACTGTGCAATTCCTCCTTATGACCCACCCCACCCCTTTATTTATTGTCCACACAGTGTTGTTACAGATGAAGGGCATTTCTAATTAAAAACAAACAAACAAAACTCTTTTCTTAAACCAAAAGTAGTGCATGTTCATTTTGGAGAAATTGAGACAGGTAAGCAAAAAGTAGTTCTCCCCCACTTAGAAAAAGAATCCATCACTGTTGATTTAATATACGCTTCCTTTCACACATAGTTAAGAGCATTTTAAAAAAAGTACTGTGTGCTTGTCATTGCAGGACATAGGATCTTTCGCCTTTGCTATTTCCTCAATCCTAGAAAACACTGGAAAGAATTCTACATATTTACATATCTTTACATGTTGTAAATTTAAAAAATTAACAGTCATACTTTTCTGTGTGTCTTTATAATAGAGTTGATAATTGCCATTTTTATTGTGGTAAAATATACATAACAAAATTTACTATTTTAACTATTTTTAGGTGTATAGTTCAGTGGCATTAAATACATTTACAGTGTTGTATAACCATCACCACTGTTTTATTATCTGAAACAGAAAATCTGTACCCATTAAAAATAACTCTCCTTTTCCCCTTTGTCTCACATCTGCTGACAATCTCTGTTCTATTTTCTGTCTCTGAATTTGCCTATTCTAGTTTTCTCATAAGTGGAATAATACAATATTTGCCCTTTATAGCTGACTTATTTCACTTTGCATAATGTTCTCAAGGTTCATCCATTTTGTAGCCTGTATCAGAATGTCATTCTTTTTTATGGCTGAAAGAAATGACCTTGTTTGTAGATACCATGTTTTGTTTATCCACTCATCTGTTGATGGACACTTGGTGTTTCTGCTTTTTGGCTGTTGTGCATACTGCTGCTGTGAGTGGGTGTACAAGTATCTTTTTGGATCCTTTTTTGGGGTGGTGGGAGAGTGCATGAGCAGTGGTTGGGGACCTAGTGGCAGAGGGAGCGGGAGAGAGAATCTTAAGCAGGCTCCACATCCAGCACAGAGTCCAACGTGGGGCTCGATCTCATGACCCCAAGATCATGATCTGAGCTGAAATCAACAGTTGGATGTTTAACTGAGCCACCCAAGCGTCCTGTGGATCCTTACTTTCAATACTTCTGGGTATACTTCTGGGAGTGAAATTGCTGGGTCATATGGTAACTCTATGTTTAACTTTTTGAGGAACAGCCAAACTTCTGCACAGTGGCTGTACCATTTTACATCCCCATCAGCAATGAATAGAGGGTTCTAATTTTCTTGCCAACACTTGTTATTTCCCATTTAAAAAAAAATAATGTCCATTTTAATGGGTGTGAAGTGGTATCTCATTGTGGTTTTGGTTTGCATTTCCCTGATGACCAATGATGTTGAAGTGCCTGATGTTTCAGGCACTTATTGACCATCTGTATGTCTTCTTCAGAGAAATGTCTGTCCAAGTCCTTTGCCCATTTTTGAATTGGGTTCTTTGTGTGGTTTTTTTTTTTTTTAAAGTGTTGAGGTATAGGAGTTCTTTGTATATTTTGCATAGTAATCTCCTCTATCAGATACACGATTTGCAAATATTTGCTCTCATTCCGTGAATTCCTTCTACTCTCTCGTTCATGTCCTTTGATGCACAAAAATTTTTAATTTTTATGAAGTTGAGTTTATCTTTTCTTTTGTTGCCTGTGCTTTGGGTATCATAACCAAGAAATCATTGCTAAATCCAAGCTTAGGAAGATTTGTGCCTGTGTTTTTTTCTGAGTTTTATAGCTTTAGGTCTTAGGTTTTGGTCTTTGATCCATTTTAAGCTAATTTTTATATATTGTATAAGGTAAGGGTCCAACTTCTTTTGCATCCAGTTTTCCCTACAACATTTTTTGAAAAGACTGTTCTCCCCATTGAATAGTATAGGCACACCTCAGAGATACTCTGTGTTCAGTTTCAGACCCACTGTGATAAAGCAGATGTCTCAGTAAAGCGAAGTTATGTTTACATTATGGTGTACTAAGTGTGCAATAGCATTATGTCTAAGAAAACTGTATAAACCTTAATTTAAACACTTTTTTTCTAAAAAATGCTGTCATCTGAGCTTTCAGCAAGTCATAATCACTGATCACAGATTCCCATAACAAATATAATAATGAAAAAATTTGGAGTATTGAGAGAATTACCAAAATGTGACAGACACAAAGTGACTAAAAGCTGTTGGAAAAATAATGCCAATAGACTTGCTCACCATAGGATTACCACACATTTTCAATATGTAAGAAACACAATAAAGCAAAGCACAATAAAACGAGGTATGCCTGTATTGGCTCAGGCTGCCAAAAAAATAGCACAGACCTGGTGGCTTAAAAAACAAATTTATCAAAAGAAACAAATCTTGGGGCGCCTGAGTGGCTCAGTTGGTTAAGCGACTGCCTTCAGCTCAGGTCATGATCCTGGAGTCCCAGGATCGAGTCCCGCATCGGGCTCCCTGCTCAGCAGGGAGTCTGCTTCTCCCTCTGACCCTCCCCCCTCTCATGTGCTCTCTCTCTCTCTCAAATAAACAAAATCTTTAAAAAAAAAAACACAAAAGAAACAAATCTCTCATAGTTCTGGAAACTAAGTCCAAGATCAAGATGTAGGCTGATTCAGCCTAAATGAGGGTTCTCTTCGTGGCTTAAATACAGCTGCCTTCTCACTGAGTCTTCACATGGTAGAGTAGAAGATCTCAGATGTCTCTTCCTTTTATAAGGGCACTAGCCCTATCAGATTAGGGCCCCACCTTTACGATCTCATTTAACCTTTATCAACAGTTTACAGGCCCTATCTCCAGTACAGTCACATTGGGTTAGAGCTTCAACATAATGAATGGTGGGGTGTGGGGGGGCGGGGGGGGGGACTATAAACAGTTCATAAATGGTCTTGGCACCCTTGCCTAAAATCAATTGACCATATATGTAGGGGTTTCTTTTTGGGTTCTATTCTATTCATATATATGCCTATCCTTATGTCACCACCATACTGTCACTGTAGTTTTATAGGGAGTTCAGAAATCAGGAAGGGAGTCCTTCAACTCTATACTTATTCAAGATTATTTTGGCTATTTGGGATCCCTATCTGGGATTCCATATGAATTTTAGGTTGGGGTTTTCTGTTTTTGCAAAATCACAGCTTTTGATAGGGATTGCGTTGGATCTATGAATCAGGGTGGTATTGTCATATTAATCCTATCAGGTCTTCATGAGTATGGGATGTATGTTCATTTGTTTATATGTTCTTTGATAGTGATCATTTCTGGTTTTCAGTGTACAAGTTCTTTGCCTCCTTGGTTAAATTTATTCCTAAGTATTTTATTTACTGTAATGCTATTGTGAATGCAATTGTTTTCTTAATTTCTTTTTTTTTTTTGGATTGTTTATTTTTAATGCATAGAAATGCAACTAATTCTTATGTCTTGATTTTGTATACTGCTAGTTTGCTGAGTTAGTTTGTTCCTACGCTTTTGTTTTGCTTGTTTTTGTTTTGTTTTTTGGTGTGTGCACTCTTTAGGGTTTCCTCATATAAGATCATGTCATCTGTGAACAGAGATAGTTTTACTTCTTTTCCAACTTGGGTGCCTTGTATTTATTTTCCTTGCCTAATTGCTCTGGCTAGAATTTCTAGTACTTTGTTGAATAGACATAGCAAAAGTGAGCATCCTTTACTTGTTCCTGATCTTAAAGCCCAGTCTTTACCATTATGTATTACATTAGGTTTCTCTATATAATTTTCATTATGCTGAGGAAGTTTCCTTTTATTTCTAGTTTATTGGGTGCTTTTATCAAGAAACCGTGAAGTTGTTTTGTTTTGCTTTGTCTTAAAAGATTTTTTTATTTGTTAGAGAAAAAGAGCACAAGCAGGTGGAGCAACAGGCAGAGGGAGAAGCAGCCTCCCTGCTGAGCAAGGAGCCCGATGCAGGACTCAATCCTAGAACCTTGGGATCATGACCTGACCCCAAGGCAGACGCTTCACCAACTGAGCCATCCAGGTGTCCTAAGAAACCGAAGTTTTGTCAAAAGCTTTTTTTGTATCACTTGAAAAGATCAAATGGGTTTTTTTCTTCATTCTTTGTTGGGAGGTTTTTGATAATTGATATAGTCTTCTTACTAGTTATTAATCTATTCAGATTTTCTCCTTAACGAGTCAGTGGTAGATTGTGTGTTTCTAGGAATTTGTCCATTTCATCAAGGTTATCTAATTTGTTGGCATACAATTCATAGTATTCTCATATAATCCTTTTTATTTCTGTAAGGCTGGTCACAGTGGCCCCACATTCATTTCTGGTTTTTAATAATTTGAATTTTCTCTACTTATTTAGCTAAGTTTGTCTTATTTAACTAAAAGTTTGTCAATATTGTTGATCTTTTCAGTGAGCTAACTTGAAGTTTTGTTGATTTTCTTTATATTTTCTAGCTCATTATTTCAACTCTGATCTTTACTATTAATCTTTTTTCTATTATCTTGTATTTAGATTGCTTTTTTTTCCTGGTTTAGTTTTTCTTTCTCTCTCTTTTTTCCTTTTTTTTTTTTTGAGAGAGTGATCGTGTGTGTGTGTTGGTGGAGAGGGACAGAGGGAGAGGGAGAGAGGAATCTTAAGCAGACTCCACACTCAGTGTGGAGCCCAACATGGGGCTTGATCTTACAACCCTGAGATCATGACTTGACCTGAGCCAAAATCAAGAGTTAGATGCTTAACCAACTGAGCCACTCAGGCACTCTTTTCTTTAAAGTATACAGTTAGGTTATTGATTGAGAACTTTTAAAGATTAATTAATTTTTTTTAAGAAGGTTATTAAGAACTTTTAAAGATTAATTAATTTTTTAAAAAGATTTTATTTATTCATTTGAGACACAGAGAGAGATCATGAGCAGGGAGAGAGGCAGAGGCAGAGGGACAAGCAAGCTCCCTGCTGAGCCAGGAGCCCGATGTGGGGCTCAATCCCAGGACCCTGGGATCATGACCTGAGCCGAAGGCAGACGCTTAACCATCTGAGCCACCCAGGCGCCCCAATTATTATTTTTTTTTAAATAAGCTCCCCATCCAGCATGGAGCCAAGTGCGGGAGCTTGAACTCAGGACCCTGAGATCAAGACCTGAGCTGAGATCAAGAGTTGGACACTTAGCTGACTGAGCCACCCAGGTGCCCTGAGAACTTTTTTTTTAATGTATGCTTTTATTTATTATTTTTTAAAGATTTTATTTATTTATTTGAGAGCGAGCAAGAGCGAGAGAGTTCACAGATGGAGAGGAAGAGGGAGAAGCAGACTCGTCGCTGATCAGAGAGCCCAAAGTGGGACTTGATCCTAGGACGTGAGTCGAAGGCAGATGCTTAACTAACTGAGCCACCCAGGCATCCCTATGCTTTTAAAGCTGTAGATTTCCTGAGGCGCCTGAGTGACTCAGTTGTTAAGCGTCTGCCTTCGGCTCAGGTCATGATCCCAGGGTCCTGGGATCGAGCCCCACATCGGGCTCCCTGCTCAGTGGGAAGCCTGCTTCTCCCTCTGCCACTCCCTCTGCTTGTGATCCTGCTCTTGCTGTCTCTCTTTGTCAAATAAATAAAATCTTAAAAAAAATAAAGCTATAGATTTCCTTCTCTGCACTTTTTTCACAACATCCTATAAGCTTTGGTGTGTTGTGTTTTTGCTTTCATTTGTCACTGGGTATTTTCTACATTCCCTTGTAATTTCTTCTTTGGCCCATTTGTTGTTTAAGAGTTTGGCTTAATTTTCCAGTTTTTCTTCTGTAATTGATTTCTAATTTTATTCTATTGTGATTGAAAAGTATAATTTATGATTTTAATTTTTAAAAATATATTACAAGGGGGCGCCTGGGTGGCTCAGATAGTTAAGCGTCTGCCTTCGGCTCAGGTCGTGATCCCAGAGTCCTGGGATCGAGTCCCGCATCAGGCTCCCTGCTCTGCGGGGAGCCTGCTTCTCCCTCTGCCTCTCTCTCTCTCTCTCTGACTCTCATGAATAAATAAATAAAACATTAAAAAATATATATTACAAGGGCACCTGGGTGGCTCAGTTGGTTAAGTGTCTCTCTTTTTTAAAATATTTTATTTATTTGAGAGTGAGAGCATGAGTGGGAGAGGGAGAGGCAGACTCCCCACTGAGCCGGGAACCCTGACGTGGGGCTCTGTCCCAGGACCCTGAGACCATGACCTTTGCTGAAGGCGGATGTTTAACTGACCGAGCCACCCAGGCGCCCCTCTGTCAGCTTTTCTTGATCTGAAATGTCTTAATTTCACTTTCATTCTTGAAGGATAGTTTTGCTGGATATTGAGTTCTTGGTTGACAACTTTTTCCTTTCAAACTTATTTAATACACCATCCCACTACCTTCTGGCTTCCATAGTTTGTGAAGAGAAATCAGCTATTAATCCTGCTGAGGCTCATTTGTGCATGTGGAATTGGTTCTCTGTTGCTGCTTTCAACATTTTCATTGTCTTTGGGTTTTGACAATTTGACTACAATGTGTCTCAGTGTTGATCTCTTTTAGTTTATCCTGTTTGGAGTTCATTGACTTTCTTGGACAGGCATATTCATGTCTCCTCAGATTTCATAAGTTCCTAGCCATTATTTCTTCAAATATCTTTTTTGCTCCTTTCTTTCATTTCGTTCTTGTAATTGTATAATGTATACGTTAGTACTTTTGATGGTGTTCCATAGGTTTCTTGGATTTGTTCATTGTTTTTCGTTATTTTTTTCCCCTGCTCCTCATACTGGATAATTTCAGTTGTCCTATCTTCAAGTTCATTAATCCTTTCTTCTGCCTGTTCAAATCTGTTGAACTGCTCCAGTGAGTTTTTTTTCATTTCAATTACTGTACTTCCAGCTCCAGAATTTGTTTGGTTCCTTTTTTATAAGTTTTGTCTCTTTATTAATATTCTCATTTTGTTTATATATCATTTTCTTGATTTCCCTTAGTTTTTTGTCCATGGCTTCCTTTTAGTCATTCAACATATTTAAGGCCATTAATTTAACATCTTTGACTAATAATTTCAGTGTCTGGACTCCTCCAGGAATGGTTTCTTTTTCTTTTTTTTAAAGATTTTATTCATTAATTTGACAGAGAGAGAGAGAGCACAAGCAGGGGGAGCAGGAGAGGGAGAGGGAGAAGCACACTCCCCATTGAGCAGGGAGCCTGATGTGGGACTTGATCCCAGGACCCCAGGATCATGACCTGAGCCACCCAGGCGCCCCTCCAGGAATGGTTTCTGTCAAGTTATTTTTACCCTCTGAATGGGGCATACTTTCCAGTTTCTTTGTATTTTTGTAGTATTTTTTGTTGAGAACCAGATGTTTTGAGCGTTATGTGTGGTGATTCTGGAATTCTAAGTCTCCCACTTCTCAGAGATTGCTGAATCTTACTTGTTGATGGCTGGAGCCACCTGTAACTTTTTCAGTTTCGTAAAGTGTTTATTCTTCAATGTGTGTGGTCCCTGAAGTTTCTATTCCACTGTGTGGTCATCAAGCATCCTGAAGGAGATTTCATTGTCTCCCAAAAAGGGAAGAAACAAGTATTATGTCTTTAATCCCTCTACCCCACCCCAGAAACTGTTTCAGTAGTTAAAACGATGGCAGATAAACCTGTGCTAGCTTCACAGTGATCAAAAGTGGCAATAAACCATCAAAACACACAACCCTGGTACTTGGAGGACAACGTCCTTATGTAACCTGGCTCCAGCAAGCCGTACCAGGAATGAAGGCTGCTATCCACATGGCTGCATGCCATGGGGTAAGGGATGAGCATGGTAGGTGCTGTGCTAGACATGGAGGTTCACTGAAATTTGCTGATATTTACTACCTTCTTCATCAAGCTCACTCCTGGAAGTTGCAAGTAAGTGTTTGACTAAACTTTACAGTTCCAGAATAGTTACTTCAGACAGTTCCTGCCAGCCAAATAGCTGTCTAGCTGGAGGGATGGATTCCTGCATGACATTACTCCATGGTAACTGCCTTTATAATAGCAACAAAATTCTATCTAATTGACATACTTTAGTTTATAAAATGTATTTGGACATGTTACTCCCCAGTCACTAAATTTCAGGCCTTATTTATTTATTTTTTTTAGGTCTTATTCTTTTTATAGAATATAATCTTTTTTTTTTTTTAAAGATTTTATTCATTTGAGAGAGAGAGAGAGTGAGAGTACAAGCAGGGGAGGGGGAGGGGCAGAGGGAGAAGGGAGAAGCAGGCTCCCTGTTGAGCTGGAAGCCTGACATGGGTCTTGATCCCAGGACCTGGAGATCATGACCTGAGCTGAAGGCAGATGCTCAACCATCTGAGCCACCCAGGTGCCCAGGAGAAGGATAAACTTTTTTTTTTTTTAAGATTTTATTTATTTATTTGACAGAGAGACACAGCGAGAGCAGGAACACAAGCAGAGAGAGTGGGAGAGGGAGAAGCAGGCTTCCCGCGGAGCAGGGAGCCCGGTGTGGGACTCGATCCCAGGACCCTGGGATCATGACCTGAGCCGAAGGCAGACAGTTAATGACTGAGCCACTCAGGCGCCCCAACAGGATAAACATTTTAAAGGACACTGATGTATATAAGCAAATGCTTTCCAAGGTGGTTGTAACCAATACGTAATGTCGCCACACTGAATCATTGGAAAACATTTACCTTCCGTGTCAGGATGCAAAGTTGAGTAGAGCACGGTCTGAGTTCCACACAACCTCCCTGTCCCACATACTGTAATTTTCACCTCTGCTTGCTAATTAAATAGGCACGACTGTGGCTGGTATTGCATTTGACTGTCTGATTACTCAGGAAATTTGTATTTCTCTGTGTTGGTTTTAACGAAAACCATCTCTCACATCCTCTGCCCTATCACTGCTAATGGCCCCAATACTTTCTCATTGGGTTTGCTTGTTAAGAACCCGTGCTCTGGGGGTCCCTTCCTCCTCCATGGATGTCCCTTCAGCCAGGGCACCACCAAGAGATTGTGGCCTTGAAGAGAGCCCTGAAGCCCTGGGTGGGAGGGCTAGGGGGTGGTGGGGAGGTGTGCTGGGGCAGTGCAGTCTGAAGAAGCATATTTAATGGAAATACCCGGGAAAAAATATGCTGGTAGTTTTCATTGTGCAAAACTAGAGAACATACGGTTTGACAAGTTTTCTTGGCTGTTTGGTTTTGGCTGAAGAGGGCTGGCACCATCCATTGGTGACACACTCACAGGAGCCAAGTGTCAAGCTCATCTAAGGATGGGAGGGAGAGCATTAAAGGGACTTGTTGCTTCTCAATTGGACAGTCTGGGTGTCTGGTGGGTTAACTGTCCTCTTCCCTCCTCAGCTTACAGGATCAAAAACCTGAGTTGTCAGCCTGCTGATGACAGAGGGTCTTTGGGAGCAATGTCATCTCAGACCACAGGCTGACTGTTAATAATTGTTAATAGCTGTGGGCAGTTACCAGTCAGGAGATGAACTGCTGGTGTCAGAGGATCAGACAGCTGAGGACTCTGGCCTGTTAGGGGAGGCTTGAGTCAGCACCTCCAGGTAAAATAGAGAACAGTTTACCCCAAAGGTAAAGGTCATGCTCACAGTGTGTATGTGTGGTACCCATGCCCACATCTTTGTGGCTGGCCCGATACACACCCTGAAGCAGAGGGACCCAGGCAGAGCATCAGATCTGAGCCAGAGGTCAGAGCTGGATCTGGGTCCTCCCACCGCTGTCCTCAAGGGCTGGGTCAGTCTTCAGGTGCTCCCTGGGGTTAGTGTCCTCTAGGCTGTCCTGGAGTCCCTGCTGGAGGGGCTGTGTGGCCTTTCATGCTGAGGAGGGAGTGAGTCCTTGCTCAGCACCAGCTGTACCCTGCCCTGCCCAGCCTGCTTCCTGCATGGGTTATGTGACTGTGGCCTGAACTTCTCCAAGATCCCTTGGGGGTGGGGAGCATTTCTGTCTTCTTGCGGCAGGTGAGCAGCTCCCCTGGCCTGTTGCTCTGCCTGGCCCCCGGCCTCCCATGATAGCTGCACCTGTTCTGTTGTACTAACTCCCAACACACAGACTACACAGAACTGAGCGCTGGGCTGGTCTTCTTGTAGATTTCATTTCATTTTCATGGCAGCCCTGTGATGTGAATGGTGATATTTTCATCTACAGATCAGAAGCTGAGGCTGAGGAAGGGAGGTGATTGGACTGAGGTCACGGAGCAGTTGGAGGTGGGCCTGGGATCTGACCCACTTTTAACCACTTGTGCAGAAAGGATTAACCTGACCCCAGGGGAGGGATGGCCTTTGTCCTACTTCTGGGTGGCTGGAGTGTCCTGCCTGAGAGTCTTTGTTTACTCAGAGCCAGAGCCAGGGACTCTACAGGAACAGTGTGGTGTACGGGAGGGGCTTTGGCCATGTGACACCTACTCAACCTCTGGAGAGGCTGCAGACTCAGGTGTCATGCAGGTGGCCATCTGTATCAGTGTCATCAAGCCTCAAAAAATTCTGGATACTGAAGCTTGGGCGAGCTTCCCTTGTGGGCAATACTCCAATCACACTGTCACACATCAGAGCCAGGGAAGTAATGTCCATGACTTTACAGAGACCCCGCATTTGGTACTTTTCTGGATTCTGCCCCCAAAGCAATCCCTTGTCTGATTTTATCTGTCTGTTCCCTGTAATATACTGTAACCATGTATCAGGTTTCAAGGCGAGTTCTGAGTCCTTGTAGCAAATTACTGAACTTAAGGGTGATCTTGGGAGTTCCCAAATTTGTGACTGGTGTCAGAGGGGAGGGCAGTCTTGGGAACCCTTATACTTGACCTGCATTTCTCAGCTCAGGAACTTTTATTCTTCAAACACCCAGATGGGGCAGAATAGTGCTGTCCCACCCCCAACCCGGGATTTTCCTCAGCCCTGGAGCAAGCCCGTCTCCCAAGAAAGATCCTCCTGGGCCTTCACCACCAAACCCTCTGCACAGAGTGGCTTTTGGTGGCCAGAGCTTCCCCAGCCCGTCCCCTAGGAGTGCTCCTGTCTCCCTCAGGGCCATCTCTGGACTGCATGGCACCTGCCAAGCTGGGTCCTGCTGTGCAGGTATCTTTCGCCAGAGAAGTGACGGGTCCTGACATGCCCTATACTTGACACAGGTGGATTGTACTGATACCACCAGCAAGGCATGAAAGCACCCATGCCCCTACACCTTCAGAGCTCTGTGTGTTACAGGATACCCTTTACTAATTGATCAGGAGGTGGTATGTTTTTATTTGAAACTGGCACATTTAACCTTTTCCAGGCTCTCCTCATTGTACTTCCCTTTATTGGGAACTGTCAGCTCATGTCCTCTGGTTGCTGATTTGTTGTAGGTCCTTATAGCAAAATCATTCATCTCCCTTCACCCACAAAAAGGTGTTCCAGTCATTCCTTTTTTTATTGGGAAATGTCAGATTATACATAGTACACAGAAATAAAATTCTGGATGTTTTCTAAATTATAGAAAATTTGAGAACTAGGTGTCAAATTCTTGGTAGCAGTAAGGAAAAATAGGATAAAGATTTAAATGCATAAAATGTAAAAACGTCTAAATAAAAATTAAAAAATCCAAAATAAGTGTGGTATATGTTGCTGATCAGTCAGAGATGGGCAGTTAATGGCTGAGAAGGCTATTAACAGGGTGAAGGGACCCCAAAGGTCATTTTGGTGCCTGATGCCACTTCCCAAAAACATAGACTGCCCATATGTTCCAGCAGGTTCTGTGCTACCTCCTGGTCTCTGGAGAGGTAGGTGACAAAAATGCATGGCCCAGGGAGCCTCCCCAGGGAGAAGGGCACTGAAGCTCACCTTTCAGCTCCATGGATACCTGAGCCTGTACACACACCAATGGGTCAATGGCAGCTGATAGGAAGAAAAGGCAGAATGATATTAAGTACACTTCATTTAAGAAGGTTGAAAAGTGAACTATACATTTTGCAGATTTCCCCAAAAACCCTAGATTTGGTGGATTTATCAATCCAGAATGACTTGTACTGTATCACTTACATTGTCCTGTGATATAGTGTCTTTCCAAACAAGTATTTCTGTATATTGTATTTAACTGAACTCTTATTCTCGTCTCAACTGGAACGTGACTATTTCTTATTCTAGCTCTTTCACAGGATTAGGAATTGTGCCCTCAACAGTGGTGAGCTCTGAAGGGCAGTCACTGAGTCAGACGCCAGCTATAGACTCAGCCAGCAAGGGCTGTTGGCTTCCCTCTGTGGGGATTTTCGAGCTAGCACCTCGCCGGTGCCAGCTGCTCTCTGCAGTAACACTTCTATTGATCTGCAGTTTGGCTCTAGTGATTTCAGCTACTGTCTGCAGTAACATCGGAGGGATTTCAGCTCCTCTGAATCGCACCATGAGCTTGGCTTCTACAGCATCTCCTCAGAGGTTTCAGCCATCTCTGAAGTAATACCTCAGCGAGTTCACCTCTCTAGCATCTACCTTAGTGATCCCAAGTCCTGTTTTTCCTTCAATTGCCTTAGCTCCTGTTGTCCCAGCTGCTCTGCAGTACACATCAGTGATGTCAGTTCCTTTCAGGAGCCCATCTCCTCTGTGCAGTACACCTGCTACCTCAGCTTCCAGAGTTTCACCTGTGATGCTGGCTCCGCTCACCTGTATCACAGAGAGGGGAAAACAAGCTTTTATCTGCATCAGTGTATTGCTGTGGACTTACAGGTCAACACTACAGTCCTTCATTTCTCCCAAGAAGCTGATGTTTTTGAGAGGAAAAAAACCTCTTAAAAATTATGAATAAACCAGATTCATTACAGTACATGAAAAGGGATACTAGACACTCTTGCAATCAGGAGTAAAAAATAAAAACCTCAAACAGAAATGGGAATTTTAAATAATAAAAAAGCTATTTGAATTTGAGAATTTTAGGTTTTAAGACTATGTACCAAAGAACTGTCTTTTGAGTAATACAGCAGCTATGAGGTCTGGGCTCTGCATGCAGAGCGCCCCTCCAACCCACATGGGGTCTGGAGGCCCAAGGCATCCCATGATTTCTGGGGCACAAGGTCTCTAAGTCATAAGGGTGGGTTTTGAGGCAAAGACCCATTTTTGAGTCGAATTTTCACTGAAAGAGTTAGGACATCCCTTCTGATCCTGAATGAAGTTCAAACACCAGATGAAGTGTTTTCTAAGTTTACATCATTTCTCACTAATTAATCCTTAGACTTTTCCTTTGTTCACACAAAACAAGTGGCTCCACACACTTAGGATTTCTAGCCATATTACTTGATGACAATCTTTTTTTATATCATTTTATCCACACAACACTTTAGTGGTCTAACAGAATACTGCAAATAATCCAATTCAAATTTATGTGCAATAATTAGCATAACTGTTTTTAGGAAAGGCATGTCATGTTCTAAGAAAAAACTTTATTTGGAATGTAAGAAATCCTTAAGTCTTAACTTCCTTCAGTTTCTTACTTCAAATAGATGGTCTCATGTTAAGGAATGAATGATGGCTGTCTTTACCAAAATTCACTACAATTGTGTGATTACTGTGCAACAGAACTTCAGGGTGTGGGGGTAAACAAAACAGGCATCCTCTGGTTTTTCCACAGGAACATGTGCTTGGGACACTGAATTGCCAGAGAACGGCACCTGGCAGAGTTGCCAGAAGCTTCTCCTGGGTGGGGGCTCCCGGGGGCCAGCAGGGGTCACAGCTTCCTGTGCACCTTCTGGTGCTGGATCAGGTGCCCGTGCTGATTGAAGGCGCGGCCGCACTCGCCACACTCGTAGGGCCGCTCGCCCGTGTGGATCCTCTGGTGCTGGATGAGCACCGAGTACTGGCTGAAGGCCTTGCCGCAGCGGCTGCACTCGTAGGGCCGCTCGCCGGTGTGGGTCCGCAGGTGCACGATCAGGGTAGCCTTCAGGCTGAAGGCCTTGCCGCACTGTGCACAGCGGAACGGCCTCTCGCCGGTGTGGATCCTCTCGTGCTGCACCAGGGACCGGCGGGCGCTGAAGGCGTGCCCGCACTCGCCGCACACGTAGGGCTTCTCCCCGGTGTGCACGCGCTGGTGCTGCGTCAGGTGCGAGTGCTGCACGAAGGCCTTTCCGCACGCGTAGCAGCCATACGGCTTCTCCTCCGTGTGGATGCGCTCGTGGTTCATGAGCGTCGAGCGGTGGCTGAAGGCCTTGCCGCACTCGCCGCACTCGTACGGCTTCTCGCCGGTGTGCACGTTGTGGTGCTGGATGAGCACCGAGCGGTCGCTGAAGGCGCGGCCGCACTCGCTGCACGTGTAGGGCTTCTCTCCCGTGTGCACGCGCTGGTGCTGCAGGAGCGTCCTCTTGACGCTGAAGGCGCGGCCGCACTGCGTGCACTCGTGCGGCTTCTCCCCGGTGTGCACGCGCTGGTGGCTGCGCAGAACCGTGCTGTGGTTGAAGGCCTTCCCGCACAGCGGGCACACGTACGGCCGCTCGCCGGTGTGGATCCGTTGGTGCTGGATGAGGTGCGAGAGCTGCGTGAACGCCTTCCGGCACTCCAGACACTCGTGGGGCTTCTCCCCCGTGTGGATCTTATGATGCTGAGCGAGATCCGAGCTCACCCGAAAGGCCTTTCCGCATTCGTTACACTCGTAGGGCTTCTCGCCCGTGTGGATTCTCCTGTGTTTGCTGAGGACGGAGCTCTGGCTGAAGGCCTTCCCACAAACGCCGCACACGTAGGGCTTCTCTCCGGTGTGGGTTCTCTGATGCTGCAGCAAATGGGAGCTCCGGCCAAAGCATTTCCCACACTCGGTGCACCTGTAGGGTCTCTCACCACTGGGAACAGCCTGATGCTGAGGGAGAGGCACACTCTGGCTCAAGACCTGGGCTTCAGGCCCGCCGACGGGACTTGGACTCACACAGAAGCTCTGATCACGTTCATAACGTCTTTGATCAATCCATCCTGTGGATGTTTCCCCCAGAATCACTGATACTTCCTCTGAAATAAACGGCTTCAGACTCAAATCCCTATTTTGGTTCTCTCCCTTGTTTTCATATTCTGAAACAACAAATCCAAAGTAAAAATGTTAACTGCTAACCCACTCAAAACAGCAAAGCAAGTGTAACCAGAGGTGGCCAGCAGGGCTGTGGTCCCTGAATGCACCTGGTTGTGTGAGCTGCAGAGGAGCAGAAAACTCACATCTGTGTCCAGTAACTAGAAACGTGCCCAGGCGGACAGGGCAGTTTGAGAGGCAGGTGTCAACGGACATAAGGCACACAGCAGCTGGTGGCAGCCCATTACTGCCCAAGTCCCACTCTCCCTGGAGTCTTTGTTTTTTAAAATTTTATTTATTTGAGAGAACAAGCGGGGAGAGGGAGAGGCAGACTCCCCACTGAGCAGGGAGCCCAATGTGGGGCTCGATCCCAGGACCCTGAGATCATGACCTGACCTGAGGGCAGATGCTTCACTGACTGAGTCACCCAGGCGTTCCTCCCTGGAATCTTTATGTACAGGGCTTCCAGAGGCCATCATCTAACCCTAAACCCACCCAGGGCTGCAGAGAGCCTTGTTGGGCTGACAGCAACACCTAGTGTGGAGCTGGTAGAAGTGTGAGCTCTTGTGTGCATATCCAACAGACACAGGAAGGGAAGACTTGTATGTGGGGGAGTGTGACCTCCTCTTTGTGGAGAATGCACTGGGAAGAGGAGAGACACAATGGGAGTCTTGCCACATCTAGGCTGGAATGTGGCCTGCAGGGCAGCAGGAAGTATTGCAGAGAAGGCTGGGGTAGATGTTTTTAGTATCAGGTTGGGGACTCTCTGGGCTGTGAGTGCGGGAGGACGGGGTGTGTTGATTACTTTTTTTTTTGGAGAGCTCTACGGCCAATGTGGGACTTGAACTCATGACCCTGAGATCAAAAGCTGCATGCTCTACCATCTGAGCCATTCAGGCTCTCCAAAGAACAAGTGTTTAGGAGTTCAAGACATTGAGATGACAAGATGCCGGTCAGAAGACCAAGACTTCTCGAGGGGCTTCATCAGGGACGTTGTGAGAGGACGGGCTATTCTCATGGAGTGATCTTTATCACTGTCACCCAACAGGTGGAGCGGATGCCATATCAGGGCCAGAAGCAAGAGGATGACTGCATGACAGCAGCCAGGCCTCCTCGTGAACTCTCAAGTGCCCAATCTCAGCGCTGCAGCTTAGGAGGCCAACTCCAAACACCTTGCTGCCACCCCCAGCTTCCCAAAGACCTCTGCCAGGAACAGCATTAAAAACTGTTGCACTTCGACATTCCAGAATTCAAAGCCTTCTAGGCAGAGGAAGATCTGAGAGAATTCTCACAGACACACTCAAGGTCTATGACAGGTAGTGAGGGGTCAGCAGCCCAAGGGGAAATTTACAAATGCTGATCCAGCAATATTGAGATCAGGAGCTAGGATGGCATCCAAATGTGCATGTGCGCATATGTGTTGACTGCTTCTTTGCTCCCCCTTCTCTCCAGGGTAGGTGGAGTAACTTATTTCATTGGTTCATGTGCGTAAGAATTGGGCATTCTCAGCTCAGGGAACCATATTCTGCTCTGCTCCTTCACGTTCAGAGGCAGTCCCCAGCATGGGGGCCTGTGGTGGTCCTTCACTGCCTCAATCAGTTGGCAAGTAGGTCTCATTCTGCGGTTATTAGAAAGCATGCTGAATAGCACCCAGTCATTTTCCAACTGTGTTCTATCTAGAATAAGGATACTGTCAAATCCCCCACACCTTGCTGGTAACAGCATTATTGAGGGATAAGCTTCATTCTTTAATTAGTTCCTAACTTGGTCTGGGGAAGACAGATGCGATATAATGGGCCACCTGGAACCCCCAACATGGACCCTTGAAAAATAAGATTCAGAAGCCAAGTAGTCCCGGGGCCCTGGGTGGCTCAGTCGTTAAGCGTCTGCCTTCAGCTCAGGTCATGATCCCAGGGTCCTGGGATCGAGCCACATATCAGGCTCCCTGCTCGGCAGGAGCCTGCTTCTCCCTCTCCCACTCTCCCTGCTTGTGTTCCCTCTCTCACTGTGTCTCTGTCAAATAAATAAAATCTTAAAAAAAAAAAAAAAAAGCCAAGTAGTCCCTCCACAAAGCCAAGGGACCTTCTAAGATGGGACTTCTGACTGGCGTTCGGAGAAAGATTTGGGCCAAGGTGGTCAATAAATAAAATATGCTTGTTTTGATCTGTGTTGCCTTTTGACAGCTAGGTACCTTGGAGGGGCAAAGACATACCAAATGCTCATACTTCTTGCAGAAGTTGGTGGCAGCCAGATGGAAGGAAACCCTCAACAGCTGATCATCCGAGAAGCGGCAGGAGTGGGAAGTGGGAGACTCCCCTGAGTGAGGGGCCTCCTTGTAGAGGGGGAGTCCTGCTCCAGGCTTGAACTGGCTCTTCACACCCACCCTGAGATTCAGCTGCACCTCCAGACACAGACACTCTGACTCCTCCATCTCCCAGTGCTCTCCAGGCTCAGGTGGGTGCTCTGCTTGCTGCCAGACCTTGCCATCTAGATGGCCCACCAGCACATCCACGTCAAGAGTCCGAAAGAGAACTTGGCTCTTCCTTCCTCCTAGAATAAGCCCCTACCTCTTGTGGCTGGTGGGCCTTCAGGATCCACGTCTCTTTTTTGATCCCTTATTGTCCTCTTTCCCCACCAGTGTCCAAGCCCTTGTTCCTATCAGACTACCATGTGACAGCTTACCGTTTTAAAAAAATTTTTTTAAAGATTTATTTATTTTTGAGAGAAAGAGGGAGAGAGAGAGAGGCCGAGGGGCAGAGAGTCATAAGCAGACTCCGTGCTGAGTGTAGAGCCTGATGTGGGGCTCGATCCCAAGACTCATGAGATTGTGACCTGAGCTGAAACCAAGAGTCAGATGCTTAACCGACTGCGCCACCCAGGTGCCCTGGGACAGCATACTGTCCCGTGTCCCTCTGCCCCAGCACTGCCTGCTCATCATGGCACTGGAGAGCTCCTCACTATGACCAACAGAAGCACATAAACCCCAGTCTGACATACAAAGTCGGGGGGATACACTGACCAATTCCATGTCCCTTTTACTGTTAATATCACCATTATTATACATTATGTAAAACAATCTATATTATTATACTACTTATTATTAATTATGTATTAACTGAATTCCCCCAGGAGGGAGAAAGCTGGAAAGAATATCACTTCCACCCTAACAGCAAGAAAAAGTCAGGTAATCTATAAAATTGTAACTTTCGGGGCACCTGGGTGGCTCAGTCATTAAGCGTCTGCCTTTGGCTCAGGTCATGGTCCCGGGGTCCTGGGATCGAGCCCCGCATCAGGCTCCCTGCTCCACGGGAAGCCTGCTTCTCCCTCTCCCACTCCCCCTGCTTGTGTTCCCTCTCTCGCTGTGTCTCTGTCAAATAAATAAAAAAATTATTTATAAAATTGTAACTTTCTTGAATCTATCATAGAGCCAAGGTCATGGTGGCAACCAAACGACCTGAACCCTAAGGAGAAACAGGTGTGTCCTGGGGAGACAACCGCACTGATGATGGAAGGGAGGGAGATAAGAGGAAGATGGAAGACAGGCTACCACCCAAGCAAGGAAGAAGCACCTGGCTAAAACATTAATGAATTTCCAAAGAACCCCGGGAGGTCCAGACACAGGGGCTCATGTCCCCCTGGGAGCAGGTCCAGAAGAAGCCTCTTTTGGTGGCTTAGGCCTACAAGAGGAGAACAAAAGCACCCACATGAACCCTTCTCTACAGAACAAAAGCTGCAAGTCACTGTGCAAGGGAAAGCAAACTTCTCATTCTAAGGCACAGATAAAAATTCCAATGGCTGGGAAGGGAAAAGAAAACTATCTTCTACTCCTGAGGGAGAGGCAGGAAATGATCATAAGCCCAGCAGTGAGAAGTCGGCTTCACCCAGGGGAAGGGCTTTGACCCAGGAATACAAACCTGCCTAAAACTGAGGATGGACGAGGACAGTGGAACATTCTCTCATTTCTCCCTGCCCCTGCCCCAAAGGCCAGCAAGCCCTGAGTAACCAGCAACTGCCTACTACTGCTTGGGTGGGGTCAAGAGTATAGAAGAAAACCCTCTCCTGTAGGCACACCTGGAAGACTGAAAGTCCTCACCCTAAGCACAAGGAAGTGCCACAGGAATGTGGACCTAGTGGTGCACTGAAGGCAATTCTGGGAACAACAGAGCCCAGCCCATCTCCTGACTAGATTGACTCAGGCTTTCATACTATCAGCCTATTAGGACAGGTTACATTTCCAGACAGATATACTATCTACCTCTATCTCTACTGTCCCAATTAATGATAGCTGACATTCAATAAAAAATTATGAGACACCCAAGAGAAAGAAGACTGCGTGTGTGTGTGTACATGTACACACACATATAGTCAAGAGCCTAAGTGATCAACAGAACTAGAATTAGAGATGACCCATATGTTGGAACAATGTGAATGATCAGATGGGGAATTTAAGCAGAGAGATACTGTAAGAGTCCAAATGGAAATGCTAGATGTAAAAAACACAGCAACACAAGAATGCCTCTAATGTGCTCATCAGTGGACCCAACCCAGCTAAGACCAGTGAGCTTAAAAACAGGTCAACAGAAATTACCCAAAAAAACCCACGACAGGGTGGCTCAGATGGTTAAGCATCTGCCTTTGGCTCAGGTCATGATCCCAGGGTCCTGGGATCAAGCCCCATGTTGGGCTCCCTGCTCAGTGGGGAGTCTGCTTCTCCCTCTGCCTGCTGCTCCCCCGGCTTGTGCTTGCTCTCTCTCAAATAAATAAGTAAATCTTTAAAAAAGAAAAAAAGAAAAGAAAGAAAGAAAGAGAGACAGAAATGTATGAAACAAAAAATAAAACCAGTATGGGTCAATATCAAATGGCCTAACCTGCAAGTAGTTGGAATTGCAGAAGAGAAAGAGAACAGGAAGCAAAAATATCTGAAAAGATAATGGCTGAGATTTTTCTAAAAATAATGGAAGACATCAAAAGATCCAAGATATCAGAATCACAAACATGTTATTTTAAAATACCACTTAGATACATCATATTCAAACTGCTAAAAACCAAAGAGAAAATCTTGGAGGCAGTTTGAAGAAAAACACACAGGACACAGAGGAACGAATGTAAAGAGTTATAGTGGACTCATCATCAGAAACAAGCCAAAGACAATGGACTGACATCCTTAAAGTGCAGAAAAGAAAAAACTTGTCAATTTACAAACACCACTGGAGAAAACATCCAACAATCAAATCCAAACTAATGTTAAAGGGAATTCTTCAGGCTGCAGAAATATACCTGACAGAAAGTCGGATTTACACAAGGAAATAAAGGCTTTTGGAAATGGTTAAAATGAAAGTAAATATACAAGACTATGTAAAAAAGGTTTTCTAAATCACTCTAAAAGAGAACTGTCCAAAGCAAAAATAGTTATGTGCTGGGGAACAACTCTTGATCTTGGGGTGGCGAGTTCAAGCCCCATGTTGTGTGTAGAGATCACTTAAATAAATAAACTTAAAAAAATAGTTATGCACTGTGGGTTTCTAACATATGCAGGAGAACTTATGACGACACGATCACAGAATCTGGGACAGAGGAACAGGGCTGTAAAAATGTTTGTTGTGTCTTTGCGTTCCCCCTCCCCCAAATGTACACGTTGAAGCCCTAACCCCTCATGTAATATTTGGTGGTGGGGCCTTTGGGAGGTGATTGGGGTTAGACAAGGTCACTAGGGTAAGGCCGCCACGATGGGATTAGTGCCCGGTAAGAAGAGACACCAGCGAGCTTACTCGCTTCCCACCTCCCCCCACCCCACACTCACAGGCTCACAAAGAGGCCATGTGAGCACCAGAACGTGGCTGTCTGCAAGCAAGGAAGAAAGCCCTCACCACAAACTCCACTGCACTTTTGTCTTGGACTTCTAGCCTCCAGAACTGTGAGAACAAAATTTTTGATGTTTAAGTCACTCCATCAATGGCCTTTTGTTATGGCAGCCTGAGCGGACTAATACAGAAGCCTACTGTTCTAAGTCTTATGCTACCTATGAAATGGTGTTGACGTTTTTGGAAGGTAAACGATGGTGAGAGATGTGTATTGTAAACCCTAGAGCAGTCACTAAACATCCGTGGTTTGTTTCCTCTTCTCTTTCTCCTTTAAAAAAAAATCAAGTTACTTTTCATGATTCATCTCCTTTGTTGGCTTCTTAGTTATAACACTTCTTTTGATTATGATGTAGTTTAGTGTAATTTTATTCATTTATTAGGTAGAGGGTTCCTTGAGTTTCTTAGATCTGTGAAGTTTTTATACTTTTCAACAAATTTGGAAAATTTTCAACCATCATTTCTTAGAATATTTTTTCTGACCCTCCCATCCCTCCTTTGTTGGCTTCAGCTACATGTATTAGGCTATTTCAGATTGTCCCACAGTTCCCTGATTTCCTGTAGTCTTTTTTTTTCCTTCTGCTTCCTTTTCAGTAGTTTCAAAATGAATCTGTTTTCACTAATCTTTTCTTATGCAATATCTACTCTGCCACTAATTTTACGCACTGAACTCTTCACCTCAGACATTGTTGTTTTCATCTCTAGAAATCAGAACCGGGGGGGCGCCTAGGTGGCTCAGTCCTTAGGCGTCTACCTTCGGCTCAGGTCATCTCAGGGTCCTGGGATCGAGCCCCGCATTGGGCTCCTTGCTCCAAGGGAAGCCTGCTTCTCCCTCTCCCACTCCCCCTGCTTGTGTTCCTTCTCTCACTGTGTATCTATCAATAGAGAAAAAAAAATCAGATCTGGGTCTTTCACATATCTTCCATGCTTCTACTTAATATGCTCAGTATTCCCTCTAGTCCTTGAACATATGGAATAAATTTATTTTAATATCCTTGTCTCCCAATTCTATCACTGATGTCATTTCTGGTCAGTTTAACAGGACTGTTTTTTCTTTTCTTTTTTTTCTTTTTTCTTTTTTTCTTTTTAAGATTTTATTTATTCATTCATGAGAGAGATAGAGGGGGGGAGAGAGAGAGAGAGAGAGAAGCAGAGGGAGAAGCAGGCTCCCACGGAGCAGGGAGCCCGATGCGGAACTCGATCCCAGGACCCTGGGATCATGACCTGAGCCGAAGGCAGACGCTTAACCATCTGAGCCACCCAGGCGCCCAGGACTGTTTTTTCTTTTAATTATGGTTGTATTTTCTTACTTCTTTGGATGTCTGGTAACTTTTTATTTGATGTCAGATGTTATGAATTTTACCTTGTTTGATGCTGGGTATTTTTTATTTTAGAAATATTCTTGAGCTTGGGGTGCCTGGGTGGCACTGCTGGTTAAATGTCCGACTTGGTTTTAGCTCAGGCTGTGATCTCAGGGTTGTGAGACTGAGATCTGTGTTAGGCTCCTAGCTCAGTGCAGAGTCTGCTTTAGTTTCTCTCTCCCTGTTCCTCCCCCTGCTCTTTCTCTCTCTCAAAAATAAATCAATCTTAAAAAAAAAAAGAAGAAATATTCTACAGCTTAAGTATTCTTGGTTAAGTTACTTTGAAGTAGCATGTATGGTTCTTGCCTTTCAACTTTGTCAGATCAGACCAGAGTAGTGGTTAGGGCTCTTTTCCCCCCCTAGTTAGCTCTCTAATTGATGATCCTGTGAGTTACAGGTTTCCCACTCTTGCTGTTGGGAGCAGACAGCATTCCCGGCCTCTGTGAGCACTGGACACTGTATTTACTAGCCCATAGTTCTGTAGCTATATGGCACAAGTGAGTTCTCTCCTCAATCTATCACAAGGCTGAAATAACGTGTTAGTCTGAATTCTTGTGTGGAGGATCAGGCAATTAATGTCTATCACAAGGCTGAAATAACGTGTTAGTCTGAATTCTTGTGTGGAGGATCAGGCAATTAATGTACTTCAAAGCTCTTTCTTACTGTTGTCAAAATTTAGCCCCTTGTAGCTATGGGACTAAGGTGCCTGTTTCCTTGCCACTCTCAGCTCCTAATTGCTACCTGCATTCCTTGCCATGTGGCCCCATCCCCTTCAAGGCAGCAATGGTGCATCAAATCCTTCCCATTCTGACTTCTGTCTCTGACCTCCAGACCCATATTTAGAGGGTTCTCCATCCCTTAAAAGCAAAAGCTTAACATAACATAATCATAAGAGTAAAACCCATATTCACAATCCTGGGGATTATGCAGTAGGGCACGTACATCATGGGGCAGTGGTCTGGGAGGTTGTGTGTGCCAAGAAAGAGAGCTCTGGTCTCTCTTCTTCTTTTTTTTTTTTTAAGATTTATTTATTTATTTATTTGAGAGAACAAGAATGAGAGAGAGAGAGAGTACATGAGAGGGGGGAGGGGTAGAGGGAGAAGCAGGCTCCTCGCTGAGCAGGGAGCCCGATGTGGGACTCGATCCCGGGACTCCAGGATCATGACCTGAGCCAAAGGCAGTCGCTTAACCAACTGAGCCACCCAGGCGCCTCTCTCTTCCTCTTCTTAAAAAGACACTAATCTGGGGTGCCTGAGTGGCTCAGTCGTTAAGTGTCTGCCTTCGGCTCAGGTCATGATCCCAAGGTCCGGGGATCCAGCCCCACATCGGGCTCCCTGCTCAGCGGGAAGCCTGCTTCTCCCTCCCCCAATCCCCCCGCTTGCGTTCCCTCTCTCGCTTTCTCTGTCGAATAAATAAAATCTTTAAAAAAAAAAAAGACACTAATCCTAGCAAATCAAGGCCCTACTCTTATTACCTCACTTAACCTTAATTACTTCCATAAAGGCTCCATCACCAATACATTCACATTGGGGTTTAGGGCTTCCTCAGATAAATGGGAGAGGGGCACAAACATTCATTCTATTATGAAGACCATCTTAAATCCTGGCTACTGTAGCTCCACTCCTTCTAAAGAGGGGGCTCTTTCCTGGCATTTGACTGTTTCCTTGCAAGTGCTAATACTCAAGGGCTCTCCCTGCAGATCTCCAGAGTTCTCTTTGTCAAATGGACTCTTCTGTGGGACTTCTAGCCTCCCTGGTGTCTCTGGACTCCTGGCTATGTGTCCTCAAGTCTGGGAGACCACTGTGCTCTGCCAGAGTTCCCCTCCCTGCACTGTAATCTTCAAGCTGTGAGCTGGGGCAACTGTAGAGATCACCCCTTTGTTTCCTGTCTCTCGGGGATTAATTTCCTTCACTGATTGATTTCCACTGAGAGAATGATGCCCAACACCTTGAGAGCTGTGTTTTCATGTATCTTGTCGTTTTTACGTTGTTTTTTCAATAGTTTTATCTCAGAAATTTGTATCTTTAACCAATAACTTAATTAGGCATATTTCCAACATTTTTATAATTTCATGGTACCTGGTCTTCTTCAATTTGCTTTCCTCTCTCAACACTGTGTTTCTGATTCATCATATCGTTCCTTAGCAGTTATTAAACCATTTTCACTACAACACGTTCTTTCCTATTAAAACACCAGTTTATTCTGTCTATTCTACTGCTGATGGACATTGGGTCATTCCCAATTTTTTCTATCATGAAGCATGCTTTTTTTTTTTTTTAAAGATTTTATTTATTTATTCATAAGAAAGAGAGAGAGAGGCAGAGGGAGAAGCAGGCTCCCCGCGGAGCAGGGAGCCCGATGCGGGACCCGACCCCAGGACCCCGGGATCATGACCTGAGCTGAAGGCAGACGCTTAACCATCTGAGCCACCCAGGCGCCCCATGAAGCATGCTTCTACTAAGATTCTTGTGTATGTTTCTTGGTGCTTACAAACAAACACCCTTACTATATACAAAAGAGTGGAACATTTGACATAGGGACCTGTATTTTCAACTTCGTTAGATAATGCCAAACTGGTTTCTAAGGTGAGTGTGCATATGTACATCCTCGTTCACTCTTGATAGCCAGATCCTTCCATTGTTTCCTTCATTCTGAAGGTGTTAACATGGTAAATCATTATGGTTTTGATTTCCATTTTACTGATGAATAATGAGGCCAAGCATGTTCTCACATTTATTGGTCCTTTGGTTTTCCTCCTCCGTCAGAACTTGTTCAAGTTTTGTGCCCATTTTTCCTATTGGATATTTGTTTATTTTTTTCTCTTCAGAACAATTATTAAGTGTATACTATTTCAAAAATGGTAACACTGATAGGTTCTTCATTAAAAAAATCTGGGTTTAGGGCGCCCGGGTGGCTCAGATGGTTAAGCGTCTGCCTTCGGCTCAGGTCATGACCCAGGGTCCTGGGGTCGGGTCCCGCATCGGGCTCCCTGCTCCGCGGGGAGCCTGCTTCTCCCTCTGCCTCTCTCTCTTATGAATAAATAAATAAAATCTAAAAAAAGTTAAAAAATAATAAAAAATTTGGGTTTACTTTCATCTATTTAGTAAAATTTTTATACATCTTATTTTTAAAAGATGTATATTTTAAATTATATTATTTATAATATATTAATATTATATATTATATATAATATATAATATTGTATAATCAATTATATAATTATTAATAATTATATATTATATAATATATAACATATTAAATTATTTTATACATCTTATTTTTTTTAAACTGGGAAATAGTTTGTTTTTTGACTTATAAAGCCTCATTGTCATAGAATAAAGCTAGTAAATCAAAGCCAAAGAAATAATTACCCATTTGCACTGAAAAATATCATTTCTACTGTTTGAAGTTTCCTGAATAGGTAGTTTCTTCCCTGATGCCAAAGTAACAAGATGAGCAAGATGACTTAATAAGTTAAAAACTAACTGTACAGGAGGTTACTCACTCAATCATCCATGGCATCAAATCAACGCATGATCAAACTTTCATGTTCACAGACAGACTCAAGTTGCTGTCAGTGCCAGCGCCAGGCCATCCTGTGCCTGCGTGGTGCAGGAGATGGCCTAAGCAGAGCCCTCACTTTCAGAATCATGGCTTCAGTTGTTTCAAGGACAGACTAGGGAAGAATGTTTTACATGTGACAAGACAAAGGGAGAAAAACAATTCCGCTGAAACAAATTTTTAATTTAGAAAACCCCTCCCAACAGTTTTGTAGAGATTGTATGTGTTGTGTAACAAGAACATTTTCTGCATCAGAGCACCCCAGGAAATTTCTTTACATTCTGGTGAATCATGAGCATTAACACCTGCAGGGATTGTATGGATTAAAAAGATGAGACATACACCTACCCCACGGACAGGGTGAACTGTCTTGTCGCATACGAGCTGTCATGTGGTCATGTGTGTAGTTGTCTGCAAAAGGAAAAGAGAGTTGAAGAGACAACAAAACACTTCTCGGAGAGTAGTGCAATTCACTGAGTTAAGCCTCTGCCAGAAGAGGCCCCAGGTGGAAGCTTCTCCTGCTATCACCTGTCAGTGCCCACAGCCACCCGGAACTGATTAACCCCAAGTCAAAGAGGGCCAGCTCCTTTCACTCACCTGAATGGCCACTCCCCAGGCCCCTAGACTCCTCAGCCCCTTGCCCATCCAGGACCCATGGCTCTTCTCCTCGCTCCAGCTGAGAGATCACATTGGGCTTTGATCCTGGAAGTCCTGCTCACGGGAGGGAAGGCCTTTTGTCACTACAGTATCTGTGAACACCCCCACCCCGCCTGAGTGACCTGCAGGCATGAGACAGACAGGACTAACATTCCTCTAGAGCTGAATACCTGGAGGTGACCCCAAAAGCCCCAGCACAGGGCCCCCACCCCTGGCCAAGCACATAGACACAGAAGAGGGCTGCTGAGGGGCCATACCCAGTGATACCACGTTCCCATAGGTCTCCATCATCACGTGTCGGTAGAGGCCCCGCTGAGCAGGGCCCAGGCGGTCCCATTCCTCCTGGGAGAGAAGCACGGCCACATCCTCAAAGGTCACCTTGGCCTGGAATGACAGGGGCTGCTGCAGGTTGGACTAAGTCTCCACATCTGAGATGGAGCAGTGTGGGGTGGGGGGAGTGGAGATGCCCTTGGTTAGAGGGTAGGGGAAGCACATGTGAACAGCTTGATGGGGGTGGGAGGCAGTAATAGGAAGAGGCCACAGAATCTAATAGATGCAGTGACACTCAGGCTACCACCTGGAGCCCCGGGCATGGGAGGGCTATGAGGAAATGGAGAGGCCTCGGGGGCAGCTCACCTGGGGTCCTGCTGGTGGTGGCAGGAGCCTGGCCGCTGCCATCCCTGATCCTCTGAGGTTTCTGAGGAAGATGGAACTCAGAGGAGCCTGTGGGGCTGAGGAAGAGGTGGGAGCACATGAGGGGCCCAGCCTTGCCCTCACAGATCCTGAGTTCTGGGAGTCCAGCAGCCTCCCCACCCCCGCAACTCTTACCCCACAGTTCAGGAACCATGGTCCCTGGACTCTAACCATGAGGCCAGGAACATCCCCTTTGAGATGTCTGGGGACACCTGTGTACCCCAAGGCTCCAGCCACAAGGTTTTGTTCTCCAGACCCTGGGGTCCTCATGGTCAGCTGGGAGCTAACAAGGACTCGGAGCCATCTGCTCAGGCTCACAGTCCACGCACAAGGGCTGGTGCCAGAGTATTCACAAAGAGGCCAAGCCGTCATCAGGTCCAGTGTGCGTGCCAGGCCAGGCTGCCTCCAGAGATAATCTCCAGGAAAGACAGGCTGAGAATGGATGGTTTTGCTTGAGGTCCACACTCCAGGCCCTTCATATTTCACTTGACCGTAACTCCTATGGGTCTGCTGATGCCTCAGTCTCCCCTGGTTGCCATCGTGCTCTAGTGAGGCTGGGGCCATCAACCTGGTGGTAGCTCCACCAGGGATTGGCAACGGAGGCATGACATGGTTGATTCTGGTAGATTAAGTCCAGAGTCATCCAGGGATTTGGTTTGAGCACTATGGGGAGGCCTGGGGGTGGGCAGGTTCTGGAGACATATCAAGACAAATTAAGCTGAGGTGTCTGTCATATTCAAATTACTGGAAAAAACGGGGGGGGGGGCATTAAGACCTCTCCTAATGGGGGAACGGGGCTCACATCTTTTGGAGTGTCACAGGGGGTCTGCAACAGGGACACAGAAACCTAGCAGGCAGATCACGCTAGGAAAAATGGTACAAGATCACCTTGACAAACAGGATGCCTCACTGTGGACTGCCTAAAGGGAAAGCTTGGGGCCAGGAAGTCAGGAAGCACTACAACCCCATTTTCTTTGTAGAACATCAGATGTATGCATATGTTTGCATAGAGAGCTTTTGGGAATATACACATGGAACTCCTAACTGCAGCTGCCTCTGAGGAACATGATAGTAGACTCGGGTAGAGAGAGGCTGGCCTCTCTCCATCCCTCTGTTCACCAAGAATGCCCATTCCTGCCATATCTGTGTGTGGTTGTGTCAATGCAACAGAAATCTAATTCTAATTAGATTAGAACTGGGATTCTAATAGGAGTCTTAAAAGAGTAAAACTACCTTAACATTCATATGAATAGATGCTGGAAAACAGGTAAGAATAAGATTTGAAAGAATTGGGCGGGGGGGGCTGCCTCACCAGGTCCCAGAACAACGATGAGAAAGTCACTGCCACCACCTGCTCTGCCTCCTGCCCTACTGATGGTGTACCGGACACCCACACCCTCTCAAGCAGCCCACAGACCTGCCATCTCTCGTAGTCAGTCATCTTCCCCGTGGCATAGTCCAGCTGCTTCCCCTGTGTGGTCTCCACCCTCCTCACCTACCCCAAAGCGCCCCTGGTCCAGGCCTTCTATGACCTCTGTGTGGCCAGATCCTTGTCCACTGTTGGCAGTGGTGACAGTTGGTCACCCTGTCCTCCTGCAACTCAGTCCCCACTAGGTCTCCTGGACATTGTGCCCTCAGCCAGGGCCTCCATCAATCCTCATCTGCATGAGAATTTGACCTTCATGGATAATCCAGCCCTGGTCCCCTGGGGACCTGGTGCAAGTAGGCAGTCATCTGCACTATGGCCCCACTGCAACTGGGCCAGGATTAGGAACTCCATTCAGGATCTCCCCAGTGGGTGCTGGAGACGGGTACGGCTGACCCCAGGAGGAATTTTTTTTTTTTTTTTTTTTAAGATTTATGTATTTGAGGGGTGCCTGGGTGGCTCAGTAGTTAAGCACCTGCCTTCGGCTCAGGTCATGATCCTGGGGTCCTGGGATTGAGCCCCGCAGGAAGCCTGCTTCTCCCTCTGCCTCTGCCCCTGCTTGTGTTCCCTCTCTCACTGTCTCTCTCCCTCTGTCAAATAAATAAATAAAAATCTAAAAAAAGAAAAAAAAAAGATTTATTTATTTGAGAGAGAGTGCACGCAAGTGTGCACAGGCAGGGGGAAGGGCAGAGCAAAAGAATCTTCAAGCAGACTCCACTTAGAGTGGAGCCTAACACAAGGCCTGATCTCATGACACAGAGATCATGACCTGAGTCAAAACCAAGAGTCAGATGCTCAACAGACTGGGCCACCCAGCCACCCCTCCTCCTCACTCTTTCACTCCTAATCCACCCTCCAAATACACCCAGAACCCGGCCCTGTTGCAACAGGGTTGTGCACCTGCCCCTCCCCCCAGTGGTGGGAACAACGATTGTCCTTGGCTTTAAACCCTTCTTGGCCCCTCCACGGCTGCTCCAAGGCTGCTCAGAACCCTTTCTGGGCTTCCCTTCTGCTAGGGAGGCTCCTGCCCTTTGGCTGGTGCTTGGCCATTTCACCCTCTCGCTGAGGCCCTTCCTGAAGCCCAATCTTGAGGGCCTCTGTGTCGTCCAGTCTCTTTCTCCCTCCGCGTCCCAGCAGAGCAGCCAGCAGCCCAAGGTTTGCTGAGGAAGTGAATGAAATTAAAGAGCTATGAGACCATACTTCACACACTTTCTCCGGAAAGCAACCTGGCAGTATGCAGATGAAGCAGATATACCATTCAACAGTGGGTGCTCCCCTGGAATGGACGGACTCAAGGATGGTGCCACTGCCAATCCATAGTCCTTCCAGACAGGCCATGCACCCCGAAAGATCTAAGCTGTGCGAGACAGCCAATGGGTAAGTGAAATGATGGAACGCAAAGAGCATGTCCATAACATCCTTTTTCAGAAACAATGCCCCCAGGGCCAAGAAGTGTGTGTATGTGCTTTCTCCTCACCTATAAAACAGGGAGATCACATCCCTCCTCTTCGGGCATCCAGAGGACAGCAAGAGGCAGAGTCAAATGCTGCGGTGCTCAATTAGATGAACTCAAAAAACCAGGCTGTCAGTATGAGTGAGGCATGGAGGTGGGTGGAGAGGGCAAAGGGGAAGATTCCTGGGGATGGGGGGCGGGGGGGAGTCCTAGAAAAGCACGGAAACCAAGGCTCTCTACCTAGAAGGACCCTCACACATTACCAAGTAAAAGCATACCAGGATGCTTGTTACTAGGGTCAGAAGGGTTGTGTCCTTCCAATATTCATATGGGGAAATCCTAATGCCCAGTGGGATAGTGTTAGGAGGTGAGGCCATTGGGAAATGCTTAGGTCATGATGCTGGAGTCCTCACAATGGGATCAATACCCTTTTAAGAGACCTGACAGAGCTTCCTCACTCCTACCACGTGAGGACACAGCAAGAAGTCTGCAACCCGAAAAGGTCCTCCCTGATCTCAGACTTCCAGCCTCCAGAACTGTGAGAAATGTCTGTTGTTTTACAGGCTACCTAGTCTACAGTATTTTACCATAGCAGCCCAAAGGAACTAAGACACCTGTATTCTGATTAAAAAAAAAAAAAATGAACAAAACAAATACAAAAAGTGGTACTAACTAGTTTTGAACAAGTCTGTGACCGCATGCAAAGATGTGCTAAAACTGTGGCCCTCAAACCTGACAACTGTCAGGCAGGTAAAAAGAGCCATCCAGGGCACCAAAACCGGCTTTTGGTAAGATACCCTCTCCTCCACCCTGACCCCCATGATTCTGATGCCCACCTCCAGCCTTTGCTCTGTGAGAAAAACACAGGAGCTGTTTTTGTTTGTTTGCTTTTTAAATAAGGGGAGGGAGGAGCAGAGAGAGGGGGAGAAAATCTTTTTTTTTTTTTAAACATTTTATTTATTTATTTGAGAGAGAGAGAATGAGAGCCAGAGAGCACGAGGGAAGAGGGTCAGAGGGAGAAGCAGACTCCCCGCTGAGCAGGGAGCCCGATGCGGGACTCGATCCTGGGACTCCAGGATCATGACCTGAGCCGAAGGCAGGCGCTTAACCAACTCAGCCACCCAGGCGCCCCGAGGGGGAGAAAATCTTAAGCAGGCTCCACACTCAGCACAGAGCCCAATGCGAGGCTCGATCTCACAACCCTGAGATCATGACCTGAGCCAAAAATCAAGAGTTAGACACTTAACCCAAACCAGGAGTTTCGACAGGAAGGGAGAATAGGTGGGCATGCCCAGTCCTGTTCAGATAACCCCAGAGCCAGAATCACCATCACTGAGTATCAGAGCAGGGCTATGCCACCCCCAACACATGGCCAAATACAAACCGCACCCGCCCTGGGGGTGCCTGCACCAGTGCCCACCCATCCATCAGCCACAGTCATTCTTCAGATGCAGGAATTTCATTTTTGGAAATCTCCTCAGGGAATAACCCAAACAAAACCAGAATAGATCAATGTTCTCAGCAGCACTGGATGCTTAACGGGAAAGAAGCCACACTGCAGTGAGACATTCTGTGCCAAGCAGGCTTTGGCTCTCGTGATGACTGAGCAGCCAGCAACAGACAGGAACTAAAGAAGGGACTGCAGAGACACAAAGAGCTTAGAATTTAACATTTATTATTATTTTGTTTTGTAAGCTAAGTTTTAGGAACTTAACACCCTGGTTGAATTCCTCATGGGCTGGATGTAAAAGAGCTAGCAAGCCTATCCTCCAAAGACCTTGCCCACAGGGACAAGCTAGGACAGGCACTCCGAGTCCCTGGTCTGGGGTGGGTGGCTCCCAGGATCTTCCTCCCTCTGTCCTCACCATCCTCACCTATCGGTTTTCTTGCTGGAATACTCTGCCCTCCATGGTGGAAGCATCTTCAGAAGAGGCACCTCCGAGACACTTGTGAACACAAAGCATAACCCTGCAATCTTTTCTTTTCTTTTTTTTTTAAGATTTTATTTATTTATTTGACAGAGATATAGCGAGAAGGAACACAAGCAGGGGGAGTGGGAGAGGGAGAAGCCGACTTCTCACCAAGCAGGGAGCCTGTGGGGCTTGATCCCAGGACCCCGGGATCATGACCCGAGCCGAAGGCAGACGCTTAACGACTGAGCCACCCAGGCTCCCCAACAACCCTGCAATCTTCCATAGTGAATGACTGCGCATCCAAACCAATAGCTTTCCTATACACCAGCAACACCTAGTCAGAAAATATACAGGGAAAAAGATGCTGTTCACAAATGACACAAGAAACAAGCTTAAAACAAACTTTAGAAATGACATGTAAATTCTCACTGTATCCACAAAATCAAGGTGCCTAGAGCCAAGTGGGCCTGGACGAAAAGGGGTGACACAGGAATGGGGCAGAGCAGGGCCAAGTCTATATAAACAAATGGAGAACAGAGGAGGCAATTCAAATTGCTGAGGAAAGATGATTCAGTAAATGGGGCTAGGACCAGTTAAATGCTTTAGAAAAAGTAAAATTAGGCCTGTACATAAAGTTCAACACATCTCCCAGAAAGTAGAGCAAAAAGATTAGAAAAAAAAAAAGGCCCAGAAAAAAATTAGATCATATCAAATACTACAAGTCTAATGAATGAATAAGAGTTGAAATTTTAAAGTACATTTTATAAAAAGAACTTGATGCAAATAGGTAAGTTTTTATTATTTCAGGTGGGAAGGGCCTTTCTAAGCAAAATACCAAAAGCAGAAATATGGGGGCAGAGACTTCCAGATCTGCTGCATGAAAATTAAGACCGTATGCACATCAAAGCCGCCAAAATCCAGAATGGACCCAAAATCATGTAAGAATTTAATGCATGACAAAGGTGGTTTTCCAAATCAATGGAAAGATGAATTATTCAATAGGTGATGTTAGAAACAGCATCGTGAAAAAAAACGAAGCTGGAGTCCCCTCACCCCACACCAAAATAAATTCCAGATGGATCCAACATTGCACAAGTACCAGAGAAAAACAAGGGTTTATTTTTAAAAATAATCTTGGCAAGGGGAAAGCCCTTTAAAACATAACAAAGCTCAAAAGCCTTAGGAGTAAATATTTTACCATTAAAAACTTGAAATCTCTTCAAAAATCCCCAAACCAGAACAAAACACCGTAACTGGAGTCAAATGTCAGTCTGTGAAGAATATTTTCAACATATACGGAAAAGAGTATGAACTGGTAGATCACAAAGGAAATACAAAGGCGAAAAAACGGGGGGCAGCACAAAGGCACACGAAGAGTTTCAACCTCACCAACCACCGGGGAACGGAAATTAAAACCTTCATGTGACAACAATGCGGGGAGGGCGATCTTAGGGCCCCAGCCTCCCCTCACTCCACCTCCGGGCGCACCCTACGGAGACAGCGGGTGTGCAAAGCCGATGGAACGCACGGCCACGAAGACAGTTTTTACGTGAAAAATCTACAAGTATCGGCCAGTAGAGCACGGCCACCCCTCTGCCCCCGAGCTTCCCTTTCAGGCTAGAAGCGGCAAAAAGCGCACCCAAAATCCGGAAAAGGGTACAAAGCCAATCAGCCAGAGCCTCCTCTGCGCACCCTGGCAGGCTGCTCCCGACGACCACGCTCACTTTTTATATTTCTCTCACATGTTTACATTTTAAGAAATGCGTATTATTTTCTACTGAAATGTGAAAAAACAAGAAACTAGGGAAATATTTGCAAGCCATGTGAGGAAAGATTGGTCTCATTCATTAAGAAAGGGCTCTTACAAAGTAACAGGGAAAAGACAGCATGAATACAACCAGGGAGGAAGAATGTAAAATTAGAAGTACTTTTGGCCGAAGAGACACCGACGCCGCTCGGACGCGGGGACGGCCGACTGCGAACCGCGGAGGCGTTGCGGCCGCCGCGGGGTCCGGTGGGCTTCTCAGCCTCCGGCTCTGTTTTCTGGGGAGCCCTCGAGAGCGAGCCCGGGACACGCGGGTCCCTGGCCGCCCTCCCCTGCGCAGTCGCGCCGGATCCTCTCGGCCGAGGCCCCGCGGCATCCCCGCAACTCCGGCCAGGGCTCGCAGTCCGCGGGGGAGGCGCCCGGGAGATGGGGACCGGTGTGGGGGGGTCTGGGCTGTCCCGCGGCCTGGGGGGAGGGAACCGGGGCGTGGCAGGGGCGGTGGGGTGAGGGCCCCGGGTCCCGGTCGCGGGGGGCCTGGGCGTGTCACGGGTAAGGGGAGGGGGGCCCGGGGCGTGGCAGGGCCCGAGGGGTGGGGGTCGGGAGAGGCCCGGAAGCGAGGAGCAGCCAGGGGACTGGGGTGTGGCGGAAGGCGGGAGGCTGGGGGCTGAGAGAGGGGTCCGCGCAGGGAGAGGACGCCACTGCACGTCCGCAAAAGGGAACCGGCGCCAGGGGCGGGGGCAGAGCGTGCCCGCGGGGAAGTGCCTTGTCCGTGAGGAAAACGACCCGGCTCCGGCTTCCGTGCGGGCAGGGGGTCCCCGGCGGCCAGTGCCCACACGCACCTCCAACTCACCTTCCACGCCGCAGGCTCACGCGCGAAGAGACTGACGCCCGCAACGCACTCAGACAAAGGGGGCGCCCCGCCTCGACTACGCATCCGCCAATCCCGGGGGGCCCCGCCTCCTCAGTCCCCGCCCACATTCCGGGCCACCAGTCCTAGCGTGCGACATCCCCCAGTGCGGCCGTCGGGCCCGCCTTCCCCGCCTGCGCCATTTTCCTGAGTGACAGCTCTGCGGCGCGCTCCAGAGCCACCGAGAGGCGAGACCTCCGGCGCGCCTAGAGAGGCCACACCGTGCTCCGGCCTTGCACGAACTGCACTTCCGGCGGTCCTGCGGGAGTTCGTAGCGCGGCTCCCCAGCGTCGGGACTGCGTCGCGGTTGAACTGCGGTTCCCACTTCTGTCCCACTGGTCCCTCTGCCGCTTCAAGCCGGTGTCACGCCCCCCCGACCGCCCCGAACGTGCCTTCTTGTTGCTGCGCCCCAGGACCCGGCAAGGGCCGGGCCGTGGTCGTCCCGTGTGACAGTGCCTCTTCGACCAGCGGCACTGGTGTTCACGGGCTTTGTGGGGGGTGTCGAAGCCTACGCCCGGGAGGGCGGTGAGCCGTTCAGCCGGAGCACCCCCGGGAGAGGAGGCTCAGGCAGCCAGCACTAGGATGCCCGAGGAGAACGGTCGGGAGGAAGAATTGGCCATCTCGCCTCTCCTGAAACGCGAACCCCTGGATCGGGAGTTCCAGTGACCCCTCAGGCAGCAAGCGTGCTGGGATGGGAAGAAAAATGAAGCGGGCTGGGGGGGCGGGGACGGCCCTCTCGCTCTTTACTTTTCACATTTTAGCTTCTTACGATGGGAACTTTCAGCGCTATACAAAGGCAGAGAAAGTAGTTTGTCCGTCAAACACCTAAAACAGTTACCCGTAGCGAGTCTCTTCACCTATCTCCCTGTCTAGTTACTTCCTTCCCCAATCCCATAAGGGCCCTTAAAAGGGTAATTACAAAACCATTATCCTTTATTATCATCAAATAGCCAGTGTTGAGAGTCTTCCCTCTGTCTCCTACTGTTTTTATTCTTAATCGGTTTGTGTGAATCGTGATTCAAACTGATGAGGGAGCAGAAGGCAAACTGAGGACAAAGCAGAAGCTGACACCCCACAACACGCCCTCCCCCCGCCGTGAGTTGTATGTGACATTCTTCAGGCACTCCTGGCTGCCCTTAAAGGAAAAACAAATCATTTATAGAGATTACAATCCTGCGAGACACGAGTCTCCCTCAGTTTATAAATGTTTTAGCAATCTACAAGAACAAAGCATTTCTATCAACCTAGCTTCCAGAAGGAAATGTAGATACAATTAATTGTCCTTATAATCTGCAGCCCATGGACAGATACTTGAGGCGGGGAAAGTACTGTTCCTCTGGGAAGCTCCCAACTATCTTACTGTTAATGCCTTACTAGAAGGAAAAACAAATTTAGCTTGACAATGGCAAGGCTCTGGTATCCTGTGAGTCTTCATTAACATACGATAATCCTTTCGAAACCTCCCTTTTCCATACCTCCCCCAATTCCGAAGTATATAATGAGCCACGCCTCACAAACCCGGGGCTGCTTTTTCTGCCCATGAGTTCTGTCCCCATGCTTTAATAAAACCACCTTTTGCACCAGAGATGTCTCAAGTATTCTTTCTTGGCCATGGGCTCCAGACTTCACCCCACCGAACTTCATCTATATTCCAAAAACCCCATCAAAACTAGGAACGCACAGTGCATTTGGTCTACAGACTTACGTTTTATCTTTTTTTAAAAAACTAGAATCTTATTTAAAAATTTTAAATCCAGTAGAGTTAGCATGCAATGTTATATTAGTTTCAGGTGTACAGTAGAGTGAGTCAGTAATTCCTTGCCTTACTCAATCCTCATCAAGAAAATTGTACTTTTGGGCGCCTGGGTGGCTCAGTTGGTTAAGTGACTGCCTTCGGCTCAGGTCATGATCCCGGAGTCCTCAGATCGAGGACTGCTCGGGCTCTCTGCTCGGCGGGGAGTCTGCTTCTCCCTCTCCCACTCCCTCTGCTTGTGTTCCTGCTCTCGCTGTCTCTCTCTCTGTCAAATAAATAAATAAAATCTTTAAAAAAAAAAAGATTTTATTTTTAAGCAATCTCTACACCCAACGTGGGGCTCGAACACACAACTCTGAGATTGCATGATCCACTGATTGAGCCAGCCAGGTGCCCCAAATTTTTCAGGTTTTCATGTAATTTTGTTTTATGATTATGTAAAACATTTATATGGTTCCAAGGTCAAGTCTACAAAACAAAGTACATTCAGAGAAGTCTGGCTTCTCTCCCTGTCCCCACCAACCTGTTACCTTCCTCTCCCTATTGGTAACCATTTATTTAAAATCTGAGTAAATTTCAGTGAACAGTAGCATCCTGTACCTACTGTTCTGAATTTGGGTTTTTTCACTTAACAGTGTGCTGCAGACCTCTCATTAGCAGCGTCTAGGAATATTCCTTATTCCTTTTTGCAGCAGTATACTCCCCTTCTTGTGTGAATGTACCATAGTGTATTCAACTAGTCTGCAATTACTGGACATGTGGGTTGTTTCCCATCTTTTGCTATTAAAAATAGTGTTACAGAGCACCTATGTGACTCAGTCAGTTAAGCGTCTGCCTTTGGCTCAGGTCATGGTCTTGGAGTCCCAGGATCGAGTCCTGCATTGGGCTCTCTGCTCAGCAGGGAGCCTGCTTTTCCTTCTGACCCTCCCCCCTCAAGTGTTCTCTCTCAAATAAATAAATAAATAAATCTTAAAAAAATTGTGCTACAATGAATAGTTTTTGTGCAGGTCTCTGCATAGTTTTGCCAGTTTAATTTTGAGACAGATTCCTACAAATTGGTCAGTGGGCATTTGTTTTGTCATAAAGATTTTATTTAAAGAGAGACAGCACACACAAGCAGGGGGAGGGACAGAGGGAGAGGGAGAAGTAGACTCCCCACTGAGCAGGGAGTCTGACATGGGGCTCGATCCCAGGACCCTGAGATCATGACCTGAGCCAAAGGCAGGTGCTTAACTGACTGAGCCACCCAGGTGCCCCTTCAGTGGGCATTTGTAATTCGTTTTTGCTGTGTGTTGCCTAGTTCCCTTCCATAGGTTGCACCATCTTGCATTCCCACTGGTGATGTTTCCTCACAGCCTCATAAACAAATATTTTGTTAAATATTTGGAATTTTGCCAATCTGAGAAGAGATGGCATCTCAGTGTGGTTTCCTTTTGAATCTTTGTGGGTGAAGTCAAGCATCTTTTCATATATTTAAGCACTGTTTTCGCTTATTTGTCTGTGACGTGCTTCTTTTCCTAGTTGGTGGTCTCTTCCCTCTGGTTTTAGAAGTGCTATTATGTTAACCCATTGTGACATAAGTTGTAGATACATTTTTTAAAAGATTTATTTATTTTGGAAAGAGAGAGCACGAGTGGGAGGGGCAGAGTGAGAGGGAGAGGGAGTCTCAGGCAGATTCTGTGCTGAGCACAGAGCCTGGCATGGGGCTCAATTCTACCACCCTAAGATCATGACCTGAGCTGAAACCAAGAGTCAGATGCTCAACTGACTGTTGAGCCACCCAGGTGCTCCAAGCTGCAGATATTTTTAATGCACCAATTTATCAATTGTTTAAGATTTAAAAAATTTTAAATAAGCCCTGTATAATCTTTTTTGATGCAACCGTACAAGTTGTAATAAGCAATTTGATAACAGAGAAATAGTTACAAAGAATAGACTTAGAGCGTCTGGGTGGCTCAGTTGGTTAAGTGTCTGCCTTTCGCTCGGTCATGATCCAGGGTTCTGGGATCGAGCCCTGTGTTGGGCTCTCTGCTCAGTGGGGAGTCTACTTCTCCCTCTCCCTCTGTCCCTCCCCCCTCCTTTTTGTAAAGATTTATTCATTTATTTGAGAGAGAGAGAGAGATAGAGAGAAAGAGCACACACGCACACAAGTCAGGGAGGGGCAGAGGGAAAGACTATCCAGGTAGACTTCCACTAAGTGTGGAGCTGGGCATGGGGCTTGATTCCATGACCCATGAGATCACGACCTGAGCTGAAACCAAGAGTCAGTCACTCAACTGACTGAGCCACCCACATGCCCCACATTTTTCTAATGCTTAATGATATTGAGTGTCATTTCTTGTGCTTATTTGCCATATATTCTTTGGTAAAGTGTCCATTCATATCTTAAGCCCAGTTTTTATTGGGTCATTTGTCTTCTAATTGCGTTGTAGGACTTCTTTGTAGGATGGGCTACAGGTTATTTGTTGGATATATGTTTTGCAAATATTTTCTCGCAGATAGTGCTTTGCCTTTTCATATTATTTCATTTTGGGGAACAAAAGTTTAAAATTTTGATGAAGTCCTATTCACTGATTTCCCTCCTTGAAATGTCATGCTCTTTTGTATCCTATTTAATAAATATTTGCCAAAGTCAAGGTCACTAAGGTTTTTACTATATTCTTCTAGAAGTTTCTACTTTGCATTTTGATGATATATATATTTTAGTCCTCCCCGCTCCCCCTTTTTTTAGTTGGTTGATGATACCTTTTAATTTTTGTATATGGTGTGGTGTAAGGGTTGAGGTTCATTTTGTTGGTATGAGGTTATTTAATAATAGTCCAAGTACTGTTTGTTGAAAATAAGGCCCTATTTTAAAACAATCTTTTATACATTAATTTTATACAAGCTATCTGTAATATGAATTGTAAATATTTTCCCCAGTTTGTCATTTGTCTTTTTACTTTGATTATATTGTTTTTAATCAGGCAAATATTGATTTCTGTGTAGTCAAATTTATCGCTGTTTTCTCTTATTGTTTCTTGATTTTGAGTGCTAGTACAATTTCCCTAACTTCCAGGTTCTACAGGAATTCATGTTTTCATCTACTACTTGTTTGGCTTTGTTTCTTTACATTTAAAAGTTTTCCATTTAGAATTTATTTTGATATATGATGTGAAGAATAGCTCTATTTTTTTTTCCAAACGGTTATCTGATTATCCCGACACTACATACTTTGAAGTTTATCCTTTCCCCCGTAGTCTTTTTTTTTTTTAAAGATTTTATTTATTTATTTGAGAGAGAGAATGAGATAGAGAGAGCATGAGAGTGGGGAGGGTCAGAGGGAGAAGCAGACTCCCCGCTGAGCAGGGAGCCCGATGCGGGACTCGATCTCGGGACTCCAGGATCATGACCTGAGCCGAAGGCAGTCACTTAACCAACTGAGCCACCCAGGTGCCCTCCCCCATAGTCTTGATAAGAAGATTGGAGATGCCACCCTTTTCTTATATCAAATTTCCATATGGGAGTGGTCTTCTCAGCTGATGTTGTAACGTGGAAAGGCTCAGAGCCTAGCCCACGGGCACAGAAGACATGCAGAATAAGCCACATGGGGTACCAGGGAGCCAGGCTGCTCTCATGCCTTCATGTTACTTCCAGGAAAGCCCCATAGCCAGTGATGACTGTCTGGATCTTGCCTGCCAAGCCCCAGGAGAATGGTCCAGCTAAGACTCTGCTCTCACAGCTGTCCTGGCATGGCCTGAATTGTTTGCAGTCATCAGGGCCCTGTTCTCCCCTCAGACTCAGGAGTTCTCTTCAAGCCATGGAGGCTTCAGGATTGGCATATAACCTGGCCCTGCTCTACACATACCATGCTCCAGAGTTTCCCAGCTTCACCTCATGTGGAGGGGTGCCTGTGGACATTGGGGGAAACTCTTTCTTCCCCTTCATCAGTCTTTGACCCCAGAAGTTTCAGGACCCACTTGTGGGGCATGAACTGTGGGGTTATATGAGGGAGATCTCCCAGGACTCTACCAAGCACATGAATCTTTTGGCAGTTTGTACCAGGCCAGGTACAGCTGTTAGAGCCGCTTGTTTGTTGTTCTTAACGGAATTGGGGTTGTTGGTTGAAGGTGGGAATAATGTCTGGGAGTGGAAGTAAAGAGCAAGGAGAACACCCTCCCAATCTCCAGTTCCAGTGGTACATGGGGGAGGGAGAAGGCTTCAGGCGACCTGTGTGATCGGGAGACAACCAGGTTTTAGTTAGAACAGGAAGTTGAGGAATGCTTGGGTGGCTCAGTTGGTTAGGCATTTGCCTTCAGCTCAGGTCATGATCCTAGGGTCCTGGGATGGAGTCCCACATCAGACTCCCTGATCAGCGGGGAGTCTGCTTCTTGCTCTTCCTCTGCCTCTCCCCCTGCTCATGATCTCTCTCAAATAAATGAATAAAATCTTAAAAAAAAAAAAGAAACCAGGAAGTTGAAGGGAACTTTCAGAGAAGTCACAACACAGAAGAATTTGTTGATGTCCATAAACCAAGGAACAGAGTGGAAGGTATGGGGCCAAAGAGTGCTTAGTGCTTCTATTTTTTTTTTTTTTTTTGAAGGCATGGAAAGGAGGTATCTGGGGAGAGTAGGGAAGGCCCCTCAAACTGGTCTGAAATGGCTTGAGAGGAGAGCCAAGAAAGGGTTACTGACTTAGGGTCTTTATTGTGGTCAGTGGGTATGGTGGCTGGGATTGCCAAGCATAGGTGAAGCCTGTGTGGTTTGAATCTTCTGCTGGTGTCAAAGGAGAGAGCACAGCTTTCTTATCAGCTCCTCCAGATGTGGGCATGGAGAATAAGGGGGATGAGGGTCCAAAGCTATCAGCAAACACCAGGAAATGGAACCAGACCACTCATTATATTTTGCCTCTGTTATCTGATGACTGAAACACACCATATTTAATTGCATTAGTGCTTGTTTAAATAAGCTATACAGCACTCTTGCAACCTGCAGCCTGAGGTCAGTGAGGGAGAAGAAAATGTCACTGAATCCTTCAAGAGTTCAGCATTGTGTATTCTGAGACGTGACAAGAGTGCCTCAGCTACTACAGAGGGGATGAGGGTGTCCTGGTGAGATCCTGTACTGTGGCCTGTGTATGGGTACAGACATCTGTGAGGCAAGAGATTCTGAGAGTTCTTTGCCCTAAATGGGCAACTCTTAGGCACTGGCACAAGAGTTTGTAAAAATGTGCAGATGGGGCCATTCATTAGCCAGGCCATCCAGTGCTAAGACAATTGCCTGGAATTTGGCCAATTGTGCTGATGTCTGGATCTGGTTCTTTATTAGGGATGTCGTGGTTAAGAAATGAGGAATGGCAGTTCCCCACTGAGCTCCATCATCTATGATGGTTGGCAGCGCTGCTTGTGAATTCCCAGCTTTTCACTTAGTTCATCCCAAGAGGCTCCCCAGGTAGTCAAAGGGTCTGAGGAAGGCTGCCCTCCAACACCCTGGCATCTGGCAGGGACTGAGGACAGGGGAGGCTGCCCCTTCTGCAGGTGGAATATGCCAGAGGGCCAAGGTTTGGCTTCCAACAGCAGTTGGAAGCCTTCCAACAGCAATGGTTGCTTTATAGGTTTAATTTGGGTTTGAATTAATCTCTTGGCTGCGCTGGGGGTGTTCTTCCCTAGAACCCGGAGGATCAGGATCTTTGCTGTGATGGTGGTAGTATTCAAGGGTTCTAGTGAGCATCTGCTCTCTGGAGTGTGGGCCTCACTCGGCATGCCACCTAATGCCTCCTTGCAAATGTTCTCCTGAGTGGCCACCTAATGCACACAGATCTCACATAGGGTATGGTCTCTCCCCTGAGCTAGATGCAGCTGCAGCCTTGGCCTCAACTATACAGATAGGTCTGGGATCAGACACACAACTCAGGGCCACTTGAAGGAGGGCTCCAATACCATACTGCTATCCCTAAACTCAACAATGCAGCACGTGTGGCATGGCTGAGTACATGCTGGCTTGCAGACAGTGGCTGCATGAACAGGTAGAACCCCGTGGTGCCATCAGACAGTGGCTGCATGAACAGGTAGAACCCCGTGGTGCCATCGTCTAGCCATCCTGCTCACAGTGCCAACTCCAGTTCTTACCATTACCTTCAGGGTGGATGCCTCCCCCCCCCCGCCACCCAATTTGGTTCAGAGGTCAAGACTGACAATGCCACACACCACAAGGGCATGAGGTTTATTACTTGAATAACTGAGGTCAGCAGGGCAGGGATACCAGGGCAGGTGAAAATGCCTTGAGGGGCAATGGAAGGGCACTGGCCTGGGTATTTGCTCTGGCTGAGGTTGAGACTACAGCACACACCTCACACTTCCTGTCCAGGAGGGTTTGAATGGTTTGAAATCTGTTGGTATCAAGGAGGGGGCACCCAGGCTTCTGAGCCATTGTTTTCCAAGAAACATTTCCAAGGACATCATGAAAGCCAAAAGAAATTGTAGTTGACAATTTGCTTTCCAAACTTTCTCTTTGGAAACATGATGTTCCAAAATTAATATTCCTCAGGCTGCAGACAGCAGGCCCCTGAATTTGGTCAATTCTGCCAGACACTGTGTAGGGACAAGGGCCCAGTGAAGCTTGACACTCACTCCTCCTTCCTGTGTCTAAACTCTGGCCTCCCACAGCTATGCTTCAGACCCAGGGGGTCTGCCAACGGTGTGGAGGCCAGAAGGGCAAAAGGAGTTGAGAAGGGAGTAACACAGAGGACATGCTTGCCACTACAGCCTCTCCACACAGCAATGACCGTCTTAAAATGTAAGTCATCAAAAGCCTCCAGCATCTCCCATTTCACCCAGCATAAAAGCCAAAGTCCTTGTCATGGCCATAAGGCCTTTTGTGATATGGCCCATTACCTCCCACCCTACCTGCTTCTCCCTCTGCTCACTCAACTCCTAGCCATACTGACCTGTGATGATTCTTTAACACTCTAGGCCTGTTTCTGCTCAGGACCTCTGTACTGGCATGATGAGAAAAATTTTTGTTTTCCCCAGTTACTGCCCAGGCATTTTACCGTATGATAACCCTACACACACCCAGTGTGTGGACATTGAGATCACAACTTGAGTTTAGTTAGTGACCTCCACCCTAAGCACCTCCTGAGTAGTATGTGCTACCATGCTCTCAATTTCCTGCTCACTCATGACCTGTGATGGCAGAATGCCCTTCTCCTGGGTCATTGTGCCCCCTTGCTTCTGGGATCTGTGTGTGGTAAATCTCGTGAATTTAATTCCTTTGTGTGACTGCACTGAAACTGTGCCTTCAATGAAAAAGACCCCAGGGTTTTCACTTTCCCAAAGAGGGAGCTACCTGGTGACCTGTGTGGGTGGCTCCTGCCTCCTCCTCCAGCAGGTCATAATCTGCGAAATCCTAATTTATTACCCAGCTCTGGCTTCCCAACCAGCTACTCTTGCTGTCACACTCTACCCCCCATCTTCACTGGTCATTTTCAAGTTGTCACTCAAATGACATCTGGGTGAGGCCTTCTCTGACAGCCCCTATTTAAAGCAGAACCCCTCAAGACACCCAGACTGTATTTCCTACTTTCCTTTTGCCTCATGACAATCATAACCGTTAGGGCATTTTCTCCACCCACTGGAATGTAAAGTCGTCAAGGGCAGGCGTTTTTCGGTCCGGTTTCCTGTGTCCCCAGCAAATGGTATGTAGTAAGCGTTCCACAAGTATTTACTGGAAAAAACGATGGAATCCAGGCTGGGAAAGGGGGAAAGTGAAGCCAGAGAGGGTTGCCTGACAGTGAGAAAGCATAAGAGTGAAGAGATGGATGTCTCCATGCGGTGGAAAGATGAACAAGTTGGAGGGTCAGCCTAGCAATGCTATCAGCAAAACTACAAATGTGGCAGCTTCTTGTCTAGGGTGTTTCCTTGGGAAGGTGGGGCTGAAGTGGAGGGGAGGGGGTAAGCACTGATGGGCTACTCTGATGGCCTCTGAGAGAAGGGTAGGCAGCCCTCTGTAGCCCAAGCCTGACCTGTGCACCCTTGAGCCAACTCTCCCATACTTCTGTCTTCAAACCTCTCCCTCATTTGCAATTGATGGCTTTGCCTCTACTTCCTTGAAAGCACAGAAGCCAAGCCCCTCCCTTCCTACCCTAACTGCAAACCTGACTACATCTGCCCATCAATGCCTTTCCTCCTGGAAAAACACAGGAGGTGCCTCTCCGTCCACCTATCCTAGGACATCCCCAAGTTGAGATGGGCTGGCTGGCTGGCTATGAGGGTCCTCTCTGGTGGCAGATGTGTTGCTTCTAGGACAACTCCCACTGCTCATGGAGAAGGGCACAGCTCTGGGAAACTGAGGAGGGGCCAGTCCCCACCTAGGAGCACTCACAGGTGCTCCAGGAGTGTCTGGAGATGAATGGGTGTGGGAGAAAACTGAGTCTGGGAGCTTGTGAGGAGAACAGGAGGGGTATGGAGAGGGCAGGCCTCTGTGGGGCAAGAGCCAGGAGCATAAGGCACAGAGGCAGAGGGTGGGAAACAGCTGCTTGTGTAATTGTGCAGCAGCCCCGAAGACCTCAGACTCAGGCACAAAGGAAAGGCAGAAGGAATCCTGCATCTAGTGACTGCATGGGAGGGACAAGAAAGGGTGATAAACTGGTGGTAATGAGTACACACCACTTCTGAGAGAGGATGACTGCCATCAGACCTGAAAAACTCTTGACCTGATTTTATGTAAGCAGAATATTAATTATAACCATACACAAAGAGTTCACTCTATGACTAATTACCAAAGAAAAGAATTCCTGTGGTTATTTCGAACCAAATGTCAGTTTACTTTTTTGGTTCTGTTTGATTATAGTAATAAAATCTATTCATGAATATGCAGCTTCTATCATCTTTTCCCTCCTAACAATTGTGGCAGTCTGATAACAAAATGTACAAGCAAAACAAACAAGAAACAAGAGGTCACAGGAAGCAGGAGTGATGGCAGGGGAAGGAGGGTCTGGGCTTTGTGGACAGTGGGATGTGGGGGTAGAGGGCAGCAAGTGAACCTGGCTTCAAGTCTGGGAGGTGGGTGAAGCTGGGACATGGCCAGAGGAGTCAGGAATGGAGCTGTACTCTGTTTCATTCCCTGGAGTGGATCAGCTGGTGTTTGACCAACTTGGAGCGCTGGCTGAAGGCTTTCCCACAAGCAGAGCAGTCATAGGGCTTCACACCGGTATGTATCCTCTGGTGCTGGATGAGGACTGAACGCTGACTGAAGGCCTTCCCACACTCACTGCACTTATACGGCCTTTCACCAGTGTGGATTATCTGATGTTGAATAAGGTGTGAACTCTGGCTGAAGCCCTTACCACATTCGACACACGTGTACGGCTTCTCTCCAGTGTGAACTTTCTGGTGGTGAATGAGGTTTGAGCTTCGGTTGAAGGCTTTACCACACTGGTTACATTCATGGGGTTTCAATCCATTATGGATTCTCTGATGCTGAATGAGAGTTGAACTCTGGCTGAAGGTTTTTCCACATTCGGTACATTCGTAGGGTTTCTCTCCAGTGTGAACTCGCTGGTGAAGAATAAGGTTGGAGCTCCGACCAAATGTTTTTCCACATTCTCGACACTCATAGGGCTTGTCACCCGTGTGCACACCCTGATGCTGAATGAGGGCTGAGCTGTGGCTGAAGGCCTTCCCACAGATGCTACATTCATACGGTTTCTCTCCCGTGTGGATTATCTGGTGCTTTCTGAGCACGGAGCTGTAACTAAAGGCTTTTCCACACACATTACATACATGAGGCTTTTCTCCAGTGTGAATTCTCCGATGTTGAATGAGGCTTGAACTCTGACTGAAGGCCTTCCCACAGTCACTGCACTTATAAGGTTTCTCTCCAGTGTGAACCCTGTGATGCTTAATGAGGTTGGAGACCCGGCTGAATGGTTTGCCACACTCATTACACTCGTAAGGTCTCTCTCCAGTGTGAACCCTCTGATGCTTCCTCAGGTGTGAGCTCTGGCTGAATGCTTTCCCACACTCATTACATTGAAAAGGTTTCTCACCTGTGTGAATCCTGTGGTGTTTAATGAGATTTGAGCTCCGCCTAAAGGCCTTCCCACATTCGTTGCACACATACGGCTTCTCTCCAGAATGAATTCTTTGATGTTGGATGAGGTTTGAGCTCCGCCTAAAGGCCTTCCCACATTCACTGCATTCATAGGGCTTCTCACTCATGTGAGACTTCTGGTGCTTTTTAAGGCTTGAGTTCTGGCTAAAGGCTTTTCCACATTCATTGCATACATAAGGCTTCTCTCCGCTGTGGTTAATCTGATGCCTAATGAGGTTTGAGTGCACACTGAAGGTTTTCCTGCACTCACTGCACTGGTAGGGTTTTTCACTCACATGAGATCTCTGATGATTTTTAAGAAATGAGTTCTGGCTGAAGGATTTTCCACATTCATTGCATATGAAGGACTTCTGTCTAGTATGGATTATCTGATGCTGAATAAGATCAGGGTTTCCTCTGAAGGTTTTCCCACAATCATTACATATGAGTGGGCTTTCGGCTACGTGAAGCCCCTCGTGGCTACTTAAGTCCATACTGTGTTGGAAGCTGTGGCCACACATGTCATACAGATGTGGCCTCTCTTCTGTAGGAATTCCCTGAGATGCTGTTGGGTTTGGGCTCAGACCGATGCTTCTTACAAAGTCATCACAGCCCAGCTCTTTCTCTAAGGGGCTCCTAAGGAGCACTGCCACTGGTGTAAAGCCCCCCTCCTGGTAGATTGACTGCACCCGTCTCTCACTGTCAGGGGTTCCCCAATCTCTCTCCAGTACATCATCACAGAGTTCTCCAAGCTCAGGTGCCTGAGAAAAATCACTGGTATAGTTTTCTGATATTTCTGCTTGTGATTCCAAATCCTCAGAAACTTCTTTCTTCTGAAGAAATTCCTTGCCCTTAGTCCTGGTGTCCCAATCTGAAATGATAAACAAAGTCACTTGGAAGGAAACAGGAAAATACAGATGACACATCTGGGAATGTGTGACCCACTGGGGGCGGTAGTCCCAAATCTCTCAAGGGGATGAGAGAGGGGGCTGGGAGAGCTCTGAAGGAACAAGGCAGCAGGGCCCTCAACCTACATGACTGACCCTCACCCCCCTGACGCACATCTCAGGAAATCACCTGCAGTCTCCCTACTGGTTCAAGTCAAAATCCAGGTGCCCCTCAACTGCTCCTCCCCTCTCCCACTGCAGGTCATCAGCAAGTCTTGATGGCTCTACCCTGGAGTGCCTCAAATCCAGGTACTTAATGCTCTCACCTGTACAAGTAAAACATTATACACCTCATGCTATACTGTTATTCATTGTACCCTTCTGTCTTTCCAACAATGTTTCTTGGGCCAGTATTTTTCTTAGTACCAACTAATGGCATTCAGGCCCTGCCTCAGGAGTCATCAGTATGGAGAGGTCAGCTCTCTGCTGGCAGGTGCAGAGGGGACTGTTCCCTTCAGAGAAGCAAGGGTGCTTCTGATTGCATGGCAGGCTGAGAACTGCAGTGGGGATTGCCTAAAACATCAGATTCTGTCCCATTCAACAGAGGAGGCTTCAGAAACTGTGCCCTGTCCTACCAAAGCAACCCTTACCCCCTAAAACCCGCAATTCGGACTGGTGTTAACTGGACAACTTTGTGCCCTGGTACAATGTTAAAGCTGCTGTGTCTATCATTCTGAAGGCAGAAATGTGCACAGGGTTCCTCATCACATCAGAAGGGCTCTGTCACCTCCCCCTCTTCTCTCTTCACATCTGAAGGAACGAGGAAATTGTCACTCCCCTGGATCTCGCAGTTGAACGCAGATCTTAAGTCTCTGTCTCATTCAAACACCCAGACCACTCTGTTGCCACCTTTTTCCACCTGGATGTTGAGTAGCTTACCTGGCCTACCACCTTCCCCTCCTGCCCAGACAGCCTAGTGACATCAGAGCACTTCAACATGCTCCCAGGCCCTTTCTGAGCTCACCCTCACCTCTCCTCCTGTTCCCTGAGCAGGATGGATACACTCACCTCAGGATCTGCTCTGCTTGGAACACTCTTCCCAGATGGTCCTCATGCTTCCTCACTTCTTTTTTTTTTTAAGATTTATTTATTTTAGGGGCACCTGGGTGGCTCAGTCGTTAAGCGTCTGCCTTCGGCTCAGGTTATGATCTCAGAGTCCCGGGATCGAGCCCCGCATCAGGCTCCCTGCTTGGAAGGAAAGCCTGCTTCTCCCTCACACTTCCCTGCTTGTGTTCCCTCTCTCACTGTCTCTGTCAAACAAATAAATAAAATCTTAAAAAAAAAAAGATTTATTTTAGAGAGAAAGAGTGAAAATGAGCATGAGGAGGGGGAGAGGGAGAGAGAAACTTAAGCAGACTCTCCACGGAGCCAGACATGGGACTTGATCTCATGACCCGAAGATCATAAACTGAGCCGAAATCAAGAGTCAGATGTTTAACCAATTGCAACACACAGGTGCCTTCTTCCTTCACTTCTGCCTGGTGTCTGCTCAAGCACACTTCACCGGAGAGAACTTTTCTGACCATTGTCCTTTCTTGCTGTCTCCTGTACAGCCCTGATTGCTTCCTGACAGGGCTCCATATCCTGGGACTGGCATGACCCCTCATCTGGTCAGTCAGTGGTGCTGAGTAGGTGGGTGGACACCCCTCCCCATGCTACCTTGGGCTCATTGCCCTCTGACCTGCCCCTCAGTTCAGGCTGACACCGCTTCTCCCCATCTGGAAGTTCTAGGATCTAACAAAACAGCACTCTGTGTCCCTGCCTCATCTGGACACTTCTGTTCCCTCTGGAGCCACCAGAGTGATCTCAATGCAGACCTGGCCTGGCCACACACTCAGCCTGTCTGCCTGCCATGCCCACACATGTGGAAGCCCCTGCACACTCCTTGCCCCTTGCATGAAGTTTGCGCCAGACTCTCCTATGGAACTCAGCCATGTGGCTGGCACAACACATGGGTGCCATGCTTTACCCTTCTGCTGACCCTCAGGCAGACCCATCATCACATGCTGCACATGGGCTGACCATGTTCTTCTGTGAGCCTCAAAGCTCCCCAGGTCAGGAGCCCTAGACCTGAGGGTGTCTAGGAAATGTCCACATGAGGCTGGGCACCTAGGAGTAATGGGGGGAGGGCTCACTGAGGACTGCAGGGACAGGGAGGCTGCTATGGGAAACAAGAGTCTGCACAGGTTGCCCCAAAGCTCACTATGCCCCGCACTGCCCCCAGCAACTGACCCAGGGAGCCTCCCACCCTCCTCTGGCTGCATACAAAGTAGGGACCAGAAGGGGATGACACACAGGAGTCAATGGAGCTTTCCCATAAATGGTCACAGGGTACCCTTTTTAGGTTTTGTGGCTGTATGGTCTTGGTCATATAGTCTGCTGTGTTACAACCCTGGAAAAACCTCAAAACCATTCTTTGCTTGCAGGCCATTAAAACAAAAACCAACAAAAACCCCCAACAAGGGGCGCCTGGGTGGCTCAGCTGGTTAAGTGACTGCCTTTGGCTCAAGTCATGATCCCGAGGTCCTGGGATAGAGTCCCACATTGGGCTCCCAGCTCTGCTGGGAGCCTGCTTCTCCCTCCGACCCTCTCCCCTCTCATGCTGTTTTCTCTCTTGCTCGCTCTCTAATAAATAAATAAATAAATAAATAAAATCTTAAAAAAAAAAAAAACCCAAAAAACCCCAACAAATCCCTGGCTAGCTGGATCTGGCCTGTGGGCCACAGTCTGTTGACCCTAAGATAAGGTCACTAGTATGGCTCAGGAGATGGTGGCAATAATTAGTTTTCAGCCCCAAGCCACTGTTGGCCTGGAAGCCTTTTATTGAGACAGGAGAGAAAACTGAGTCCTGAGGATGGTGAGAGGTCACTTCGGATTTATTAAATCTGATGTAATTCTTCTCTGCAACTTAAGAACTGTTGGAAACAATGATTAAAGTTTCTCTTTTGAAAGGAAATGTAAAGTTGGAAATGTGGTTTCCCTTATGACGCACACACACAATAAAAGTTGGGTTTAAGGGGAGGCACACCTGGCTGGCTCAGGGTTGTAGGTTCAAGCCCCATGCTGGGTGTAGAGATTACTTAAAAATAAAATCTTAAAAACAAAAAAAGTTGGGTTTAAGGGCAAAGAAAAAGATCTGAAAACAAACAGAGTTGCTTGCACTGTCCTTGCTGCCCCCATGACTGATCCCCCCTGGAGAAAAGAGTGAGGATTCTAAGCCCTTCTAGAACACAACAAACCTATTAGTATTTCCTGAGAGAAAGCACTCATTAAAGACCTTTATGATTAGTGGCTTCCAGGTTTGTGAAAACAGCTTAGGTAAGTACCCAAGTCAAAGCCACATACTCAGGTGGGGGCTCCACTAGTCTATTTCCTGAGCAGCTTTTCATTTACTTAATTTATTGAGGTGAAATTTACAAAAATAAAATTGTTTAAAGTGAACATTTAAGTGGCATTTAGTTGTGCCTGTTGTGCACATTTACAATGTTGTGCAATCATCACCTCTGTCTAGTTCCAAAACAGTTTCATCACTCCAAAGTAGAGCCTCTTATTAAACCATTAGTTTTATCTCTGCTCCCCAACTCTTAGCAACCTTCAATCTGCATTTTGTCTGTAAGCATTGGATATCTCATATAAATGGAATCATATCACATGTGACTTTTTATGTGTGGATTCTTTCACTTAATGTTTTTCCAAGTTCATCCACATTGTGGCACGTATCACTGCTTCATTCCTTTTTTTTTGTCTGAATAATATTCCACTGTTTGGATATACTATATTTTCCATTGATGGACATCTAGGCTGTTTTCTTTTGGCCATTGTGACAGTGCTTCTATGAACATGATGTACGTGTACATGTTTGAGTACCTGTTTTTAACTCTTTGCATATTTATCTAGCATTGCTGGGTCCTATGGCAATGCTATGTTTGAACGCTTGAAGAACTGCCAAATTTTATTCCATAGTGGCTGTACCACATTCCATTCCCACCAGCAATGTATGAGCGTTTCAATTTCTCTACAGCCTTGAAAACACTTGTTACATATTTAAGTATTACAACCACTCTAGTGGGTGTGAAGTGGTTATCTCATTGTGGTTTTGATTTGCATTTCTCAAATGACTAATGAATTTAAGCATCTTTTCATGTGCTTGTTGGCCATGAAAATTTGCATATTTTCTTTTGAAAAGCATTTATTCCAGTCCTTTGCCCATCATAAAATTGGGTTGTTTGTCTTGTTAAGTTTGAGTTCTTTATATATTCTAAATACTAGACTTTTTTTTAAGATTTTTTATTTTATTTATTTGAGAGAGAGAGAATGAGAGATACAGAGCACGAGAAGGAAGAGGGTCAGAGGGAGAAGCAGACTCCCTGCTGAGCGGGGAGCCCAATGCGGGACTCGATCCCGGGACTCCAGGATCATGACCTGAGCCGAAGGCAGTCGCTTAACCAACTGAGCCACCCAGGCGCCCTAAATACTAGACTCTTATCAGAAATACAATTTGCAAAGATTTTCTCCCATTCTATAGAGTGTCTTTTAACTTTCTTGACAATGTCCTTTGATACCCAAAAGTTTTTAATTGTGATAAAGTCCAACATACCTATCTTTTTCTCTGTTGCTCATGCTTTTGGTGTCATATCTAAGAATCCACTGCCAAACCCAAGGTTATGAAAATGTATACCTGTTTTCTTGTAAGAGTTTTATGATTTTAGTTCTTTACTTAGGTTGTTGGGCCATTTTGAATTAGTTTCTGTATATGGTGTGAAGTAGGGGTGCCAGTGTATTCTTCTGCATGTGGATTTCCACGTGTCCCAGCATTATTTGTTGAAGAATTATCTTTTCTCACTGAACAGTCTTGACATCCATATTGCAAATCAATTTGTCACAGATGTCTTGGTTTCCTGCTAGACTCTCAATTCTATTCCATTGATCTGTATGTATAGCTTTATGTCAGCACCAAATTGTTTTGATTATTAAAGCTTTGTAGTAATTTTTGAAACTGGTGAGTATGAGTCCTCTGTTTTTCCTTGTCAAGCTTGTTTTGACTGTTTGGGGCCTTTTGTAATTCTATATGAATCTGAGGGCTCAACTTCACAATTTCTGCAAAAAAAGCTGTTGTAATTTTGATATGGTTTGTATTGAGTTTGTAGATTGCTCTTGATAGCACAGGCATTGTAACACAATTAAGTTCAATCTATGGACTTGATGTCTTTCCAATTATTTATTTGTTAATTTCTTTTGTCAAGGCTTTGTAATTCTCAGCAAACAAGTCTTTCACTTCCTCGGTTAAATTTATTTGTAGGTTCTTTTTTCTTTTTTTAAAGCTTTTACTTAATTTGAGAGAGAACGAGAGGGGAGAAGGGGTAGGGGCAGAAGGAAAGGGAGAAGCAGACTACCCGCTGACAAGGAAGCCTTAGGGCTTGATCCCAGGACCCTGAGATCATGACCTGAGCCGAAGGCAGATGCCTAACCGACTGAACCACCCAGGTGCCCCTATTTTTTCTTTTGATGCCTCTTAAATGAAGTTTTCTTAATTTCCTTTTCAGATTGGTCATTTCTGGTATATAGAAACAATTGATTTTGTGTGTTGACTCGTACCCTGAAACTTGGCTGAATTCATTCATTAGCTCTTACAGCTTTTTAATGGATTCTGTGGGATATTCTATATATAGGATCATGTCTTCTGCAGACAGATATAGTTTTCCATCTTCCTTCTCAATCTGAATGTCTTATTTCTTTTTCTTTCCTGATTGCTCTGGGTTAGAACTTCCAGTACAATGTCGAATAGCAGTGGTAAGACAGGCATACTTTCCTGATCACTAGGGGAAAAGATTTTAATCTTTCACTATTGTGTATAATGCTAGCTGTGGGTTCTTCATGAATGCCCTTTATCATGTTAAGGAGGTTCCCTTATATTGAGTTTTCCCAGTGTTTTTCTTTTCTTTTTTAAAGATTTTATTTATTTAATTGACAGAGAGAGAGAGAGAGAGAGAGAGAGAGAGAGAGAGAGAGAGAGAGAGACAGCGTGAGAGGGAACACAAGCAGGGGGAGTGGGAGAGGGAGAAGCAGGCTTCCAGCCGAGCAGGGAGCCTGATGCGGGGCTCAATCCCAGGCCCCCGGATCATGACCTGAGCCGAAGGCAGTCGCTTAACCAACTGAGCCACCCAGGCACCCCTTCTTTCTTTCTTTTAATCACAAAGGGTGTTTGATTTTGTCAAATACTTTTTCTGCATCAGTTGAGATGGTTATGGTTTTTCTCCTTCATTCTCTTACTGTGGTAAATGACATTGGTTTTATTATGTTGAACTACCTTTGTATTCCTGGGTTATATCCATGGGGTATAATACTTTATTCTTGAGTCACTTAGGTAATTTTTTTGTCTTTAGGAATTTCTCTCTTTCATCTAGATTATCTAATTTGTCAGTGCACAACTGTTAACAGTCTTCTCTTATACTCCTGTTTACTTTTGTAAGATAGGTAGTAATGTCCATTTCTGATTTTTGTTATTTGTGTCTTCAAAGGTTTGTTAATTTTAATCTTTTCAACAAACTAACTTTTGATTTTGATTCTCTAATGTTTTCTATATTTTTAAGATTTTATTTATTTATTTGACAGAGAGAGGGCAGGAAAACACAAGCAGTGGGAACGGGAGAGGGAGAGGGAGAAGCAGGCCTCCCACCGAGCAGGGAGCCGGATGCAGGGCTCAATCCCAGGACCCTGGGATCATGACCTGAGCCAAAGGCAGCCGCTCAACCAACTGAGCCACCCTGGCGCCCGTTTTCTACTTTCTATTTTATTTATCTCTCCTGTAATGTTTATTATTTCCTTCCTTCTGTTAGCCTTGGGTTCAGTTCATTCTTATTTTCACAGTTCCTTAAGATGTAAAGTTAGGTTACTGATTTAAGATCTTTCTTCCTTTTTTTTTAAGATTTTTTATTTATTTATTTGATAGAGAGAGACACAGTGAGAGAGGGAACATAAGCAGGCAGAGGGGAGAGGGAGAAGCAGGCTTCCCGCCGAGCAGGGAGCCCGACATGGGGCTCGATCCCAGGACCCCGGGATCACGACCCGAAGCTGAAGGCAGATGCTTAACGACTGAGCCACCCAGGTGCCCCGATCTTTCTTCCTTTTTAATGTATTTACTTACTGCTATAAATTTACCTTCTGGCACTGCTCTCCTTGCATATTGTAAGTTTTTGTTTGTTTTCATTTGTCTGCAGGTTTTTTTAATTTCCCTTGTGATTTTTTTTCTTGACCCATGGGTTAGGAGTATGTTGTTTTATTTATACATATTTGTAAATTTTTCAATTTTCCTGCCGTTATTGAGTAGAGATAATACATTACATGATTTCAACTGTTTTTATTATTGAGATTTGTTTTGTGGCCTAACATAAGGTCTATGTTGGAGAATGTCCACGTACACTTGAGAAGAATATGTGCTCCTTTGGGTGCAGTGTATGTATGTACATGTCTATTAGGTCTAATTGATTTATAGTGTTGTTCAAGTTCCCTATTTCATTACTGATCTTCTGTCTGATGTTCTATCCATTTTTGGAAGTGAGGTACTGAAGTCTCCAACTATTATTATACAACTATTTCTCCCTTCAAATGTATATGTGTTTCATCTATTTTGGGGTTCTCTTTTGTAACTTATATCCTCTTGTTGAATTGATTCTTTTACTCACACATAATGTACTTCTTTTCTCCTGTTACAGTTTTTTACCTAGTTTATTTTTTCTGGTGTTATAGTATAGTCACCCCAGCTCTTTTGGTTACTATTTATTTGCATGTAGTATCTTTTTTCACCTTTTACTTTACACTTATTTGTGTCTTTGGATCTAAAGTAAGCCTCTTGTAGACAGTATGTAGTTGGATCATGCTTTTTCATCCACTGTGCTAATATCTGCCTTTGGAGGGTTTAAACCATTTATAATTAATTATTGATAAGGAAGGATTTACTTCATTTTGCTATTAGTTTTTGTTATCTTTTACCTCTTTATGTCCCTCATCTCCTCTATTACTGTCTTCTTTTGTGTTATTTTTTGTAGTTTACCATCTTAATTTTCTTCTTTTTCCTTTTATGGATACTTTAAAGATTTTTTTTTTTAATGGCATAATGGGAATTACAATTAACATCCTAACACCCTAAAACAATGTAGTTTTTCCCCCCATCACAGCTATTTTAGTTTTTATTCCCTAAGCTTTACTGAAATATAACTGACATACATCATCGTGTAAGTTTAAGGTGTACAATGTAATGATTTGTACACCGATACATGTACACTGTGAAATGATTACCATCGTAAGGTTAGTTAACACATCCACCACCTTATATAGTTATTATTATTATTTTTTTTAAGTAATCTCTACACCCAACATGGAGCTCAAACCCATGACCCAAGATCAAGAGCGGTATGCTCTACCAACTCAATCAGCCAGGTACCTCCTTTTTTGTGTGTTAAGAATTTGTAAGGTCTACTTTCTTAGCCATTTTCAAATATATAATACAGTATAACTGTAGTCGCCATGATGTACATTAGAACCCCAGAATAAAACCATCAAGTTTGAACTGATAACAACTTAGCCACAACAGCATACAAAAACCCTACTTTTTTTTTTTTTAAGATTTATTTATTTGAGACAGAGAGAATGAGAGAGAGTGAGCACATGAGAGGGGGGAGGGTCAGAGGGAGAAGCAGACTCTCCACTGAGCAGGGAGCCCAGTGTGGGACTCGATCCAGGGACTCCTGGATCATGACCTGGGCCGAAGGCAGTCGCTTAACCAACTGAGCCACCCAGGCGCCCCCAAAAACCCTACTCTTATACACCTCTGCTCCCCACCGTCATGTTGTCACAAATGTATCTTCGCATGTTATGTTTAATACAGACTTATAATTATTTTTATTAATTTGTCTTTTAAATCATTTAGGAAATAAAAAGTGGAGTAATAAACCAAAAACACCCCTGCTTGTGCACGTGCACGCTCTCTCTCCCAAATAAATAAATAAAATCTTAAAAAAAAGTCCTCAGCTTTTATTTATCTGGAAATATCTGGGAATATCATTTTGAAGGGTCATTTTGCCACATATGGAATTCTTGGTTGACAGTTTTTTCTCTCTCAGCACTTTAAATGTCATCCCACTGCCTTCTGGCCTCCATGGGTTCTGATTAGAAAGTGGCTGCTAATGTAATTCAGGATCCCTTATATGAGATGGGCTGCCTCTTTTGTTTTCAAGATTCTGCCTTTGACAGTTTGATTATAATGAGTCTTGATGTGAATCTCTTTGAATTTATCCTAGTTGGAGTTTGTTGAGCTTGCTGAATGTATAGATTCATGTCTTTCATCAAATTTGAGATGTTTAGGCCATTGTTTCTTCAAATATTCTTTTTGCCCCTTTCTCTCTCTCTTCTATAATGTGTATGTTGGTTTGAGTGATGCTATCCTACAGGTCTGTTAAACCCTCTTCACTTTTCTTTAACCTTTATTCTTCCTGCTTCTCAAGACTGAATAATTTCAATTGTCCTATCTTCAAATACGCCTGCTCAAATCTGCTGTTGAATCCCTCTAGTGAATTCATTTCAGTTATTTTAACTTTCAACTCTAGAATTTCTGTTCTAGTTCTTAAAAAAAAAGATTTATTTATTTGAGAGAGAGAGAGAGAGAGAGCACACAAGTCGGGGCGGGGAGGGAGAGGGAGAAGCAGACTCCCCACTGAGCAGAGAGCCTGATGCGGGGCTCGATTCCAGGACTCCAAGATCATGGCCTGAGCTGAAGGCAGACGCTTAACCAACTGAGTCACCCAGGCGCCCCTGTTCTAGTTCCTTTCTATAATTATATAAATTGTATACTTATAATTGTATAAATTTAAAATCTCTTGATATTCTCATTTTGTTTGTACATTGTTTTCCTGGTTTCTTTTAGCTCTTTAAGCACATTTAAGACAGTTGGTTTACAGTCTGTCAACCATCTGTGCTTTTTCAGGGACACTTTCTGCCAAATAATTTTTTCCCTTTGAATGGGCCGGCCTTATTTTCCTTTTTCTTTGTATTCTTGGTTATTTTTTTTGTTAAAAACTGGACATTTGAATATTTATCGTGGTAACTCTGTAAATCAGTCTCTCCCTCCTCCAGGCTTTGCTGTTACTGATTGTTGAAGGTTACAGTCAATTGTTCATTTAGTGACTTTCTGAATAAGTTTTGCAAACTAAAACTAGTCTGTCATGCGTGGTCACTGAGGTCTCTTTCTTTAGCTTGTGTTCAGCTAGTGTTTTGACAGAGATTTCCTTGAACACTAACAGTAAATGAAAAGTAATACACCTCTCCCAGCCTTTGTGCTAGGGTGCTACTTTAACACTACATATAACTATCTTAGCTTCCGGCTTTTATTGCCTTAGATATGAGCCAGAGGTGAAGCTGTGATCTTCAGAGGTCTTTTCTGAGCATACACCCTGTCCTGGGCATGTATGCGGTTTTCTGAACTCTCCGATATACAAGGTGCTTTTGAATGCCCTCGTTTCCCTAGCTTTCCCTCCTAGGCTTTAGGTGGCTGACTGTACTGTTAACTGCTGTCCCAGGTGGCTGTGGGGTTTTAGCTCCCCTACAATGTTTCTGAACCCAGGGCTTTTGTGCCCTAAGTTCTGAGTATGGCAAAACAGAGACAAACATTTTGCATCAGTCCATTATCCAGTCCCACACAGGTTAGGACAAACAATAAGTTCTGAGTAATATATTCTCTGCTCCCTTTGGAATTAGGGACCACGATCCCACACTGGGAACACAAGCCGCTCACTTTAAAACTGCCACTGAGCCAGGGGGAGTGTTTGGGGGCAAGAGCAAGTAAAAACACCACAAAGCTTTCCTACCATTTTTAAGTGGCCTTTTTCTTGATTTAGCATTTACCTGGTTGTTGTAAACCTGTTTTCTAGATTTAGATTCTTGACAAAGTTGGTCCTGGCACTTTCTGCTTGCTTTTTTTTTTGAGGGGGGTGGGGAGGACTGGGTATTTGGAACTATGTACTCCACCATTTTGTTCCACAGTGGCTTTTTAAACATTACCATTAATCTAGTTTTTTCTTTCCTTTCTTTTTAACGGAATAGAGCCTGTCCTCCCACACCATTCTCTGCCCAGCATACCATTAACCATTTGGTTCACATTCTGCCTCTGCCTGGGGGTAGTCAGCAGGCCTGTCTCTCAGGGCGACTTCTTGGGACCTCATCACGTCTCTATCTCCTAACACTCTCCTGCTCCAACATACCCAGGATGGCCTTGTACTACCTCTGCCTGTTGGGGGAGGTCATCAAGAGGATGTGACCGCTGGTTGGTTCGTGAGCTGGATCCAGGTGACTGGAGGCTCCCCATCCTTTTCCCTGTCCTTGAACGTACATTCTGCTTGCCTTCCCTGCTCCCAGAAGCTGCCCCAAGGACACAGCGCTGAGACAGTGATGTGCTGCTGTGACCATCGAGACAGTGTATGTAACTAAATCCAGTTAGGGCCACTATATCAACTTTTAAGATTTGGCAGGTGGACACTAGGGTCTACTCGTATTGCAGCCACCCAAGACAAGCCTCTTAAATAAGTTCCCTTGATTATTAAACTGTCACCTACCAACCTGGGTGGCAGGCCTTGTTCTTCAGACTCTCCCCTCCATGTACAGAGGCCAGTTTAAGTTATACCTGGGAAGTTCGTGAGGTATGCGAACAAACACTGCCATTAGCCCAAACTTCTCTGGCCACAAAGTCTGACTAGGGTACTCTGCCCAAGAGTGTCCTCTTGTAAAACAGCCACCATCAAATCGCAGTAAGGAAAACTAACACTGAGTAACCATCCTAATCACTGCTGAGGGGTCCACAGAAAAGGCAAGCTAGTTGAGGGCTCTTCAGGAAAGGACTCTCTAGTAGAGTTCCGAAGTGGATGGGAATGGCTAGGCAGTGTGAATGCAGACAGAAGGGAGTAGATCACGGCCTGAATTAGGGCTGTACCCTAAATGCAGGGGACTAACACCAGCCTGGTAGTTGGGATGCAGGGCTCAGCTAGCAGCCATCATATCACACCCCTCTATGTCAGGTGGGGAAACACAGTGTCCTGCTCAGGCACCCAGACACCCTGGGGCCAGGCCAAATTCCTCTCTGATCTCTAGCCTTGGTCCTCAAGTCCATGGGGCACCCCATCCCTAATGATGACATGGATGCCTCCTGGGGGTAAGCACAGGGTGACATGCACAAAGTCCCTCCAGAATGAGGGCAACCAGTGGGGAACTTGCTCCCAGTACCTGGCTGCTGATGGTGAGAGGGGGTGGTTCCTGGCTCAGTGTAGCCACAGCAGTGGGGATCATGGAGTGCAGATCCAGCGTGGGTCACAACAGAAGCATCATTCACACAGGCCTGGGCTGCAGGGATCCAAGGGGATGGTCCAGGAACTGAGGGCTCCATTTCTGCCTCTTCAGAGCGAGCTCTGAGGCTGGGCATGGCTGGGACCTGGAGACCAGCAAGGATACAGGTGAGTGTACAGAGGAGCTAGCTCCAGAGATCCATACTCCCACCAGGCAGGGGTCTCTTCCACCCCTACAGCCTGAGACCTGATGTAGACCTGGTGCTAGGTCTCAGGGAAGGGGTAAGATGCTGACCTCAGGGCAAGGTGAGCACATGGTGTCCCATGGGCACCCCTAGAAGGGCCCAGGGCTGCCATGATAGGAGAACAGCCCCACAGAGCCTGCACCCATGGTGGGCCCACCCCTCATTCCTGACACAATGTCCTGAAGGTGGAACATCAGATCCATTCACAGTGGAGTAGCAACTCCGGCAGTTGGGCAGCTAGGGGCAGCCTGTGCCTCAGAGGTGCACATGGTCATCATAGTGTCTGAGTTGTGGGTCCTCCCCTCCCCTCCCCCAGCAGCATCCACACTGAGGTCTCCACCATCCTGAGCCGTCTCCCCACTGCACCAGGGGCTCCCTCCTAGGCTCCTTATCTCCCTCTTCATGTTGGTACCTCAGGGTTCACTTTTGAACCTACACCAACTTCCTTGGTTAAAGAAGGCGTCAACACCCTTATCCTGTGAAGATTCCCAAGCTTGGGGTCATTTCCAGCTCTAAATGCTCCTTCCGAGGAGATACAATACTCCCACTGATACATGATGGGTTCCCCATAAGGACCAAATTAGTGATTCCCCCACCCCACCTACTACCCCTACTACCCTGTCTCTGCAAATGCACCATGCCCTGCTCAGTGGCCCACCCACACTGTGGCAATTCCCTTTGGCCCCTTATTCACACTGCACTACTGACAGAAGTGCACAGTGGACACTGCCTGCCTACTGGGTAGTATGTAGTATAAGCCCTGACAGTTGTTTTGTTTTTTTTGTAAAGCAAGTGCCTGAATTAAGCTTTGATGCTGAAGCATCCACTGCAAACAGGCATCCATTTCAAAGATGGAATAAATGCCAGCCACTGGACTAGATAAAGAGCCAGGCCACCTCCCCTGACAGCCTCCTTTGTTTTGGAAATCTTGTTTGATTCTGATTACTGGCCATTTGGACCACTTGTTATTTTCCTCTTCCTGTGCTTTAAATTCCCACTCTTATGTTTTATTTTATTAAGAAGATTTTATTTGTTCATTTGAGAGAGAGAACACGCACGTGAACCAGTGTGGCGGAGGGGCAGAGGGAGAGGGAGAAGCAGACTCTCTGATGAGCGGGGAGCCTGACTCAGGGCTCAATTCCAGGACCCCGAGATCATGACCTGGGTCTGAAGTCAGATACTTAACCAACTGCCAGGCACCCCTCCCCTCCACTCTTATGTTTTAAATTCACCAATAAAGAGTGAGCCCATGAAACCCTAGGTCTCTACCCTCGACCTCAATAAAAGCAGAAATCCAGGCCAGTGCACCTCTCTCTCCTTACTGGAAACCTCACTGTGTGGCCCCAGGTGTGCTAATTTGCAGGGCCTGTAAGTAATAAATCTTCATTTTTTGAAAATTTCCTTGTTGCTGAAGGGCAATTTGCAATCATAGTAAGAACCACATGGGTTGGTCCAACCAAATCATTGGTTTTTGACAGGCTGAGACCAGCACGAAACAGAGGCAGCAAGAAAGGAGCAGAGCCCTGGGGCAGGCAGGCATTTAAACCAGGCCCAGGGAAGGGGGCTTAGGCAATGCCTGGTTAGAAAGGTAGAACAAGGGGCAAAGGTGTGGAGAGAGCTCAGAGACAGGGTCACTGGGGTACAGACTATCAGAGGCCATGGCTGCCTGACAGTGAGGCACCGGCCACGTTTCTATATTAGGACAGACAGAACTAACCTGACACGGATGCTCAGAGGAACGGTGCAGAGAAGATTCAAAGCAGGGAGAGCACTGACTTAAGGTGTCTGTCAGCAGAACAAAGCACATGTTGCTTCCATGGGGGGGGGGGGGGATGTCCGTCACTTTCCCTCTCCCAAAGGGACAGTCATTTGCAATATTCATTCACTTTATTTTAAAATTCTTTAATTATCACTGTCACTGAATGGGGGCACCGTCACATGGCTCAAAATTCAAAGGCAAAAAAGGACTTACGGTGAAACACTCCCAGCCAGCCAGCTACTCTGCTCCCCTTCCCAGTTGCTAATGTACCCTTCCAGAATATTCCATGCTCGTTTTACATCTTGTTTTTCTCACCTCAGTGTATGTGGGATCTTGCCCTGGAGGACACAGACCGAATCTGTGATAAACAGAATGCCCCTCAGCACCCATGTGCACATCCCAAACCCTGGAACCCGTGGATATGGTATACTACACGGCAAAGGTGGCCGTGCAGAGGGGATTACCTTGGTGGACCCAATCTAATTACATGAACCCTTGCTGGCTCTGGGGTGCAAGGTCCCTGTGCAAGGATTGGGGCCTCAGGAACTAAGGACAGTCAGCAAAGAAACACACTTCAGTACAATAACCTCAAGGAATTCGATTCTGCCAACGAGCCTGGAAGCAGATTCTCTTGGCTAGGAGCTCAACAGGGTGCTAAGCAGAGACACCAGCCCACCGCAGGCATCCACGGGGTGGGCATGGCTCACCCCTCAGCTCCACTCACACGGGGGAGAATAAACTCCTCCCTGTCCCCAGAGCCTCTTCGCCACCTGGAGGGTGGCTGCACCAGCCGGGGCCTCCAGGCAGGACACCTGGCGCGGAACGACCACCTCACTTCTCACACAGCTCAGTACAGCTCTGAGGTTCGCACCCAAGTCCTGAGGCCCCTCCTCCACGCCGACCCCCACGCGCCAGACACCACTCACCGCACACCTGCCCCGTCGCCACGCGGTCCCGCGGCCAGGCTCCAGGGCGAGTCAGGATCCGCCGTCCCGGGCGCTCTCCGGGTGATGCCCCTGCGCCCGCTCCCGGAGGCGCCCTCCGAGGCCCCCAACCCCGCCCAGGCCGAGCAGCCCCAGCGCCTCTGACCACGACGCCCTGCCTAGACCCCTGGAGGCCGGCACCCACCGCGGGGTCTTCGGAGTCACGCGGGAGCGCGCTCCACAACGCGGAGGCTTCACCTGCGCGTTCTCCTTCCCTCCCGGGGTCGCTCCGGCCGCCGCGCGACGCCGCAGGACTCCCGCGGCTCTGCCCAGACACGGGCCCCGGAAATCCCTCCCCCGACCCTCCCCCGACTTCCGGGCCAGCGTCGCCGCTCTAGGCGGCGGAGGCCCGGCGACTTGGGGTTCCCCGCTCCTGGGGGCGCGGAGCCGGAGCTCCGCGGACCTAAGCGAGGCCGGAGCGCGCTGGTGACTAGATGTGAAAAGGCCGGGGTTAGAAATGCAGGAGAACGAGAAATGCCGCTGTAGTGGGACTTGTGTACACAGTTCCTGGAATCGGAACGGACTGCAGCTTGGTGGAAACGTGAGGGCTCACGTGGGAGAACTGAATCCCTCCATCAGTGAATGATTCGGCAGACGGATGGAAAAACTCAAATTCCTTAAATAGGAAATACACATTTCGTGGGATTGCTCATGGAACATTTACCGAAACTGATTATACACTTAGATATAAAGAATGCGAATGTTTTAAGATGCATTTGACAGGAAGATTATCCAAATTAGAAATATATAATAAAAAGTTGACAAAAACCCCTTAAGTATTGGAATTTACGAAACACTGTCTACATAACCTTTTAATCAACATGATAGTAGGTGGAAAATTACAGACTATAAAGCAATCGAAAGCATTCTCACACCTATGGAACCCAGTATAAAGTAAAATATATAAAATTCACTGAATGTTTTTCAGAGAAAAATATATAATGTATTCATAAAATAAAGGAAAATTTCAACTTCTAATGTTTGTGGGCCCTGCATGGGCTCTCGGGGAAGCTATACTGTTAACATTTATCAGAGTCATCAAAACGTAAGAGCATGGGTTCAGTTTCTACTCGGAGCACACTACATATCTGTCAGTAAGGGACAGGCGGGGCTAGGTAGGGAGAGATAGGTAGGGGGCTCTGTGATCAGGCTTACCAAAAATTCTAGAAATGCTGAGGCATAAAGAAACCAGAGGTAAGGGAACGTGACTAGACCATCTGGTTTGTCTTAAACACCAGAGAGGAGATACTCAAAGGAGAAGTAATCATGGTGCTATCAGTGGTGACATCAAGAAGATTCAAGTTCCTTGGTCAGTTTTCTATAAAAGACCATAAAAGCCCTCAGTGGCAACCCGTTGGGGACCTCTCTAGAGAGCTTTCTTTCTGTTCTCACCTTCACTAAAAAGCTATGACTTCACCCTTTTGTGCAAGATTCATTCTTCAACTCCTTGAGACAAGAACTCTGCAACCCTGTAACACCTGCTTCATTTATAAATAACCTAAAAGGGAGCATTCCATACATAAAGAGAAGAGTAAAACAAAAACAAAAACCTCCCTGGTTCCCATGAGATTAAGGTCCTACAGCTCTGCATGTACTCAAAACTCAAGAAAACCGCTGTAACTCTCTGAAATGTCTTCTAGTGATTAGTAACTTCTTACGTAAAAAAAAGTATATAACCCTGCAACCAATGTTCCTCCCCCTCCCCCACTCTCTTCTTTGTTGTTTCTGTTGTTGCTTTAAGTAGTTTCCACCGGATGTGGGACAAAGCATTCTCTTCTTTATGGATATTCTGTATGGGGGAAGCTGTCCTAACTTGGGCTCAAATAAACTCTCTTTAAGAGACTCTATCAGTTTTGTTAGTATTGCATCAACAGTATAAATATATTGCCTTAAATACTTTTTCATTATTAAAGAAGACAAAAGGGTGTATATTCAGAAGTCAGGAAAAAAAATACATTTCTCTGCACAAGCAATAACCAACAAGATAATGTAACAAAAAATGAAATGTACTCCATGATAGCAACAAAAACTACAAAATGCTGGGTAATTAAGAAAGAGCACTCAAGACCTCTGTGGAGCACTCTGAAACTCTAGTAAAGGACGCAGAAGATGATCTTAGTAAATGGAGAGATATCTCTTGCTTTTGGATTAGGCAACTTAATATATCAAAGATGTAAATTTCCCCCCAATATAACCTATAAATTCACTGCAATCTAGTCAAAGTTCTACTTGGTTAGGAGGAAACTCAAAATGTGTGTGGAAAAAGAAAAGTCGTTGAATAGCCAAACCAACCTAAAAAGGGAAAGGGAGGGTATGCTATTACTCTTGACAGAAGAATCGACTGACAGCGAAGCGGGACAGCAGAGAGATCAGTGTCAGACTTTTGTGGAGGCAGAAATTCAACAGATGATAAACGTGGCACAACAACCAATGGCAAAAGAGTAGATTCTTTGGTAGAAGTATTGAGAAAGTGAGCTCACTCAAAGAGAAAAACAGAACCAGATCTCTACTTAACACACACAATGGTAGTCTCTAAATGAACCAAAGACCTGATAGGAACAGAAATGAGGTTAGCAGGAAAAATACACAGGAAATATTGTTGAGACCCTGGGGTGAAAGAGATGCTCTGCTGATTAACGATCAGAGAAAGGCAAATTAAATGTCAGTGAGCTAATACTTCACACTACTGGGCCGGAGAAGTTAGAAGCCTGGATATCACTAGTATTAGCACTTGAGATTCAAATATTTTTCTCTCATGTAAAATCACAAATTTGTATGGCAGGTTCCCTAGGCAGTGACTGGGGACCCAAATCCTCCCCAACTGAGGATGTCCATCAGCTGCCTTGAAGGAGAAGAGGAGAGTAAGTAATAGGAATAATGAGCTCTGTTTGCCCAGTCTTTCTATATGGTCACCTGCTGCACCAGGATGCAGCCCCTGGTCAGGAGGAACAAGCCAAAGTCCTGTCCAGTCCTGAATGCAGCTCAGTCGAGTCCCTCTGGACAAGGTGCAGACTCTCCATCAGGTCCTGTCACTGGAGGGCAGGTCGTGTGCCCACACACACCCAACCTAGAGGTTGGAGAAGGAGAATGGGAAACATACAGCAGCATTCAAACTCTGCTTGGCAGGGCCCAAAGGTAAGTCTGAGATGTGGTTATTTAAATAAAACGGTGTGGTATTTGAATGAAAAGTTTTCACACACTTGTAAGCAAGCTTTGCAGTCATCTCTGTGCAGGGTCTGCAGAATCCTCCCATGGGCATCTCTGCATGAATGCTGGAGACCCTGTTCCTTGCGGGGAAGGGAGCTCTGGGATAGCAACCTGGTACCCAGACACAGATCTGGCAGGAGCTCCCTTGGCCCTGGGCCACATCAGGTCTGACTTGGCTCTCTGAGGCGGTGGTGTGTGTGTGTGTGTGTGTGTGTCCTTGTCCATAATATGCATGCCCAACTGCAAAGGAATGTGAGAGGCTACCCTAGCTGCAGCTGCCTGGCTTTGCAGGGGCTTCCTGATTGATAGCTGTGTCCCTGGGTCAGTTTCTTACATACACACTTCCATTCAGCTCCATATGGAAAGGCCCCATCTAGTCATGGGTTTAAGTCTGAGGATGCTTTTTTATTGGTTGGCCTCTATGTGCTCACCATTCTCCTTTCTCTCTCTCCAGCTCAAGGTGACTACCTTGAGTCCACTTGCACCGCCATATATCCCTCAAATATTTATAGAATGACCTTCCACAAATGAGACACAGGCCTACTCTCTATGGGCTGGGCTGTCTTCATGTCCTTTGGATCTGTGAGGTCACAAGGGTTCTGTGCTTAGAAGGGCTAGCACTTGGTTTAATGCTGGACTGACCCCTGTCATATGGCTAAGAGTATTTGAGAGGAATGTGGGGCACAGACTTGGCTGCCTCTTAAGAGCCTTGCTTTCTCAAAGCTTCATGTGGGGTTCAGAAGAGGACGGCATTTTCAGCCTTGTGGGGCCTTCTTAACAGACTCACAGATCGCAGGCCACAGGCAGAGGGAAACCCCCTTGTCCAGCTGTCCTCTCCTCCGTCTGCCTTCCTCTAGCCTAAGTCTCTCTAGGTGAGCTTTGCTGAAAGTGGCAAGAAGTAACCAACACTCGCCAACATTCTGAACTATTTTTAACCATTTCCTCTAGGGCTATAGTTTTAGTCACATGCAATCTACTCCTCATACACCACAAGCAAGAGTCATACCAAACGCTTTTTCATGCATAGCAAGGGTCACCAGCTTTCCACCTGTAAAATCTCTGTCCTGACTGGCTGATCATTAAGCCAACTCCACATGTATTAGGTTCTATTTTGGTACCAGCCTGCTCCCAGGTATCAAGTTCTGAATTAGTTAGAACAAAGCTTAGTTGATGTAAAGAGGCTCAAAACCAACATTGGCTTCAGCAGGCACAGGGCTGTTTCTGTCTCCTGTGATAGTCCATGTGGGTGTGGTGGCTGTCCTCCTGAAGCTGGAAGGGCACAGGCCCCTTCTACCTGAGGATTCTACCCTCCTCAAGGCATCTTCATGGCTAAAAATGATGCATTACCATGTCTCATTTCAGCCAGTGGGAAAAGGTGTTTTTGAGGACACACCAAGAAGATGTGCACATTCCTTCTGCATATGGCCCACATGTCACACCTCACTGCAGCACAGCTCAGAAACATCATTTTTTGCTTGGATGGGCAAGTGCTCAGCTAAATTTCCATCTCTATAAGGGACAGAGAGAAGGGACACTAAGGGAAAACCAGCAGGCTCTGTGCATCTACTATGAGAGAAAATAACACAGTAAATACTAAACCAGGAAGCAACATCAGAAAACACTAGAGGGAAAAACTGATAAAGATGCCCAACACAAGGTCTTATGAAAACACAGTAAAAACCCACCATAATGTGTCCAGGGGAAAGAACATTTGTATAGAATATGAGAGATCACTGGTCCCATGCTCTGCCCAGTTTTCTTCTCGAATGGGCCGCAAGTTCTTGTTGGGAGTTGGAGGTATAGGTTGGTGGTTAGGAAGTCACTATCTCATGGTCATTGGGAGTTTCTCAATTCAGCAGCTGACCATCTTTTATAGTGACAACACATTTATCTTTGTGGGGTTTTTTTTGTGTGTGTGACAGTTCAGATTGAAAAATTATGTTTTTCATCAAACTTGCAATAAAACTATTTCATTCTAGACCAATTCATGAGACAGTGTCATTTACTATAATACATAATAGGCAGACCTCTAATAAATTTATTGAGAATAAGTTATCTAATAAATTTAGAAAGAAAAGAAAGGGGAAAAAACTGAAACTGAGAATGGACCATAACAACTGCTGTGAAGTGCATTTCACATGACAAACTACATACTGAAGACTGAAATTTTCTTTTTCTTTTTTTTTAAAGATTTTATTTATTTATTTGAGAGAGAAAGAATGAGATAGAGAGAGCATGAGAGGGGGGAGGGTCAGAGGGAGAAGCAGACTCCCCACTGAGCAGGGAGCCCAATGCGGCACTCAATCCCGGGACTCCAGGATCATGACCTGAGCCAAAGGCAGTCGCTTAACCAACTGAGCCACCCAGGCACCCTTTCTTTTTTTTTTTAAAGATTTTATTTATTTATTTGAGAGAGAGACAGAGAGATAGTGAGAGAAAGCACAGGCAGGGGATTGGCAGGGGAGAGGGAGAAGCAGACTCCCCACTGAGCAAGGAGCCTGATGCGGGGCTCGATCCCAGGACCCTGGGACCATGACCTGAGCCGAAGGCAGATGCTTAACGAATTGAGCCACCCAGGCACCCCTGAAGCCTGAAAATTTCTGTTAGTGGTTGATTGTGACAACAAAAACAAAAAGCCATAAAACCAGATAAAAGCAAAAAATGAGGAAGAAATTGAGGAGAGTATAGCAAAAACTTGTTATGGACTGAATGTTTGTGTCCCCGCCCCCTAGATTCATATGTTGAAGCCCTAAACTCCAATGTGATAGTATTTGGAGGTGGGACCTTTGGAAGGTGATTAGGGTTAGATGAGGTCATGAGGATGGGGCCCTATGATGGGATTAGTGCCCTTGTAAGAAGAGGAAGAGAGACCAGAGCGTGTTCTCTCTCTCTTTCTCTTTCTCTCTCCCTCTTCCCCTCTCTTTCCCCCACTTCTCCCCTCTCCCCCTCCCTTCCTGCCACCCAGGTGAAGACAATGAAAAGCTGTCAGACTGAAAGCCAGGAAGAAAGCCCTCACTGGGGAACCAAATTGGCCAGCACCTTGACCTTGAACTTCCTAGCATCCAGAACTGTGAGAAATAAATTCTGTCTTTTAAGCCAGTCAGTCAATGGTGTCAAGTTATGGCAACCCAAGCTGACTAAAAAAGATTTTGGTACCAAAGAGTGGAGTGATGAATAACAAATACCTAAAAATGTGGAATTGGATTTGGCACTTGGCAGTGAGAAGAGTTGGCTAGAGATGTGGATGTTGAGGGTGATTCTGGTGAGAACTCAGGAAGAAAATGGGAGAGATGTAGAGAAAGCTTCCATCTTCTTGGAGAATACATAAATAATCATGAGTAGAATGATGGTAGCAATATGAATGGTAGAGGCCATCCTGATGAGGCCTCATATGGAAACAAGGGACATGCTATTGGAAACTGGAAGAAGGGTGATTCTGGTTATAAAGTGGCAAAGAACTTGGTTGAATTGTGTTCATGTTCTAGTCTTTTGTGGAAGATGGATTTGTGAGGAATTAAATTGGATACTTAGCTGAGGAGATTTCTAAGCAAAGTGTTGAAAGAGTGGCTTGGTTCTCCCGACTTCTTATAATAAAATGCAAAAAGAGAGAGATGAATTGAAGGAGGCATTGTTAAGCAAAAAAGAACCAGAACATTAAAAAATTGGAAAATTCCCAGCCTGTCCATACTGCAAAAAATGAGAAAGTGTGTTCAGAAGAGAACACCAGGAATGTGGCTGGATTATTACTTGATAAAGAGATTATGGGACATGAGCAAAAACACTGCCAATTTGCATTGAATGGGACAGAGATTGGACAAAATGAAGGAAGGCTGTCAGACTTCTAAGATCCTACAGGACTGAACCACAGAGCTACTAGGTTACAAATGTGCACCATTCTGCAAGACAAGGGAAGAATGACCCTAAAGGTGATATGGAGGTCATTATGGCTGCCTTCTCAGTTTCAAAGGGAACGCCCATTGCCTCGGTTTCAGCAGGCCTAACTGGCTGCCCGGAGCCTTGGGGAGCCCTCTGCAGAGCTTTCTGGAGCCTTCAGGATGCCACTCTGCCTGGCAGAGCCACAGAGGGGAGACTGCTGTCCTGGTGGATCTAGAGGGCAGAGGCCTGAACCCATAAGGATTATTCTTGTGCCTTAGATCTAATGATATTTTTCCTGCTAGGTTTTCAGTTTGCTTGGAACTCATCATCCCTTTCTTCCTTCCAATTCCCCCTTTTGGAATGGGAATGCCTATTCTATGCCTGTCCCACCATTGTCTTTTGGAAGCACATAGCTTATCTGGTTACATATGTTCTCAGCTGGAGAGGAATTTTGCCTCAGAATAAGTCATACCTCAGTTCTCACCTATACCTGACACAGATATTTAGATGAGATTTTGGAATTAGTCTTCAGAGTTGATGCTTGAATGAATTAAGACTTTAGGGACTGTAGGGATGGAATGAATGTATTTTGTATGCAAAAAGGACAAGAATTTTTGTGGGCCATGGAGGGCCATGGAGGGAATGCTAAGGACTGAATGTTTGTGTGCCCCAAATTCATATGTTGAAGCTCTGACCCCTTATGTGATAGTATTTGGAAGTGAGAACTTTGGAAGATGATTTGGTTACATGAGGTCATGAGAATGGGATTCCCACGATAGGACTAGTATTCTTATAGGAAGAAGAAGAGTATGCTCTGCTCCCTCTCTCACTCTGTCTCTCCATCCCTTCTCTCTCTCTCTGTCATGTGAGGACATGGTGACAAGTTAGCCATCTTCAAGTCAGGAAAAGGGCCCTCATCAAGAACCTGATCGTGATGGCACCCTGATCTTGGACTTTCCAGCCTCTAAAACTGTGAGAAATAAGTGTCTATTGTAAGTCACCCAACCTGACTAAGACACTAGTCAAATTTGCTTCAAATCTGGGTCTTATAGGTTTGCCACATTTAACTATCTTTCACAGACTAGAGAATTTCATATGGCAGAGGAGTCACCACACCTGAGTTCATCAGTCCTGAATTTTCCATATAAAAGATAAGTCAGCCTTCTTGAGTTGGGAGAGCCAATAAAATGATGAATATGTATGGAAATGAACATCAAAATTGATAAACCTTTAGCTATACTGACAAAGAAAAAAAAGAAAAGACTCAAACGATTAAAATTAGAAACAGAAATGGGGATATTACTTCCAATTTGACAGAAACAAAAAGGATTATGAGAGAGTGCTGTGAACAATTTTATGTCAACAAACTGGATAACCTAGATGAAATGGAAAAATTCCTAGAAACACACAATCTACTAAGGCTGAATCACAAAGAAATAGAAAATGTGAATAGACATAAAATAGGAGATGGAAACACTAACAAAAAAAAAAAAAAAAAGCTCTGGACTTGATGGCTTTACTGGTGAATGCTGCCAAACATTCAAAGAAGCATTGACACCAATTCTTCTTAAACCTCCCAGTACACTGAAGAGGAGGAACCACATCTTAACTTATTCCATGATACCAACCTAGCCAATCTGGAAAGACTACATATAGCATGATTCCAACTATAGGACATTTTGAAAAAGGCAAAACTATGTAAACAGTAAAAAGATCAGTGGTTTCCAGGGATAGAAGGGGGAGGGGTAAATAGGTGGAGCACAGATTTTTAGGGCAGTTAAATTCTCTATATGATACCATAATGATGGATATATGTCATTATACAGTTGTCCATATCCAAAGAATGTACAACAGCAAGAGTGAATTGAAATGTAAACTATGGCCTTTGAGTGAGTATGATGTGTTCTTATAGGTCCATCAATTGTAACAAATGTTCCAGTCTGTGGGGGATGTTGGTACTGGGTGAGGCTGTGATGTGTGGGAGTTTGAGGATATATGGGAACTCTCTGTACCTTCACCTCAATTTTTCAGTGAACCTAAAACTGAGCTAAAAAAACACAAACATCACTCAGGGAATGGAAACTAAGGCCCAACCTTAGTTTGAGATAGACTCTTGTCTTTGTCCCTTTCTTTCTCTTTTCCTTCCTTCCTTCCTTCCTTCCTTCTTCCTTCCTTCCTTTCCTTCCTTTCCTTCCTTCCCTCCTTCTTCCCCTCCCTTCCCTTCCCTTCTCTTCCCTTCCCTTTCCTTCTTTAAGCAGCCTCCACACCCAGCATGGAGCCCCTCATAGGGCTTGAACTCACAACTCCAAGATCAAGCTGTCTGAGCTGAGATCAAGAGTCAGGTGCTTAACTAACTGAGCCACCCATGCACCCTCCATTCCCACTTTTCTAAAGCAATTGCTGGTGCAGAGGACCATTCCCATCAGGGATTCTCTGATGAAATGGGAACATTATCAACCTATGAGAAAGGGTTGGTCAGGGCACAGGGTCAGATGTAGCCTAGGGCTTCTATCCAAAACTCAGAGCCCATATTCTTAGTGTGGTGGAGAGGTCCAGGGTAAAATCTGAACTGTGGATGGACTCCTTAAGAGAGTTCAGGACACCTAGTGGACAGGCTTCACACTGGTTCACCTTGCTATTTCAGGTGTCTGTGGGCCAACCTTCTCCTGGGGTCAGGGCTACCTGGAGGCCAGCACTGAACCTGAAAGACTGGCCACAAATGACTCCATCTGTCCCCAGGGAGCAGAATCCATAGAATGCAGCTCGTATGTTGCCCCAGATCTGACATCTGGGCCCCTTTTCAGTAGGGGACATGGAAACGTCAAGTGAGGACCAATGCAAAAAAATGCTCCCTTACCTGGGTTGGACAGGAAAGGATCAGTAGAAAGAGTTTTCATCACCTTTAAAATGAGTAACATGGAAACAACAGAGATCTCAACTAAGTTAATGTAGACAATCTTATGATTGCTGCTTGATTAGAATAAGGACAGCAAGAAACAGGCTCCAAACCCTCTTTTTGTCTTTTTTTTTTTTTTTTTTTGGTCTTTCAGCAGGAACACCGAGGCAGGAAGAAATGAGTGGGGGCTTTTAAAGTTGAGACTCTGCTGGCCAACCCTGGGCTCCCCCAGGTCTGACCTTCATCTCCCTCTCCACCAGGCCCAGGTCCCTCAAAATGGAGGATGCTAGTTCCTAGAGCCAGTCCTTCTCAGAAATCAGAGCTCCCTGAGGAGCTCATCAGGGAAAGAGAGACTTGGCACTCAGCTTGCTCTGCCCTGCCCTCTGTGGGAATAACACAGTGATGGAGCTGGGAAGGGGGTCTTACCCTCTAGGGACAGTGACACATAGTGGAAGAATTCTTGGATGTTTCAGAAGCAAAATTTGGGGGTCCTGGCTTTGGACAAGTTGTTCAGGTCCCTAATTTTTCAGACTCCTCCTTTGAGAGGGCACTTAGCCCCACATGACCACTTGGGATATGTGTGTGGAAGCACCTGTCCCATGACCCAGCAGTCACAGACTAAGCCTTACTGTTGTGGCCATTGACCCTTTGACCTTGAACACTAATTCCCAGGGGCACTCAGGGTTGAATTTTCAAGTAAAGAAGACATTCTGCTCAGGCTCCCACAGGGTCCTGTTGCTCCTCCCTTCAACACTACAAACTGTTCTTTTATTTCCCAGCTGTAAGGCTCACCTGAGAGGTCCTAAAGTGGCAGCGGACAGGCTTCCACCTCAGAAGAGTCATTTGTGCCCTCTGTTATTCTGGGGCTCCTCTCCCTAGCTTCCCCATGGATTTCCAGGGCCTGTGCAGCATGTGGTTGACCTGGGAGAGAGAAGCACAGGGAAAGGGAGGTGCCAGGAGCCACGAGGTGAGGGATAGAAGGACTATCAGAAATCAGGGATGTGGGGAAATGGGATACTTGCCAGCGCTGTCGGGCCTGTCTGCCCCCTACTCTCCAGGATGCTCTTCTCGTCTCTTGTCTCTTACGGGCAACTGTGCATGTGCCACTTTGAGGGTCAGAAGGTGGGAAGGTCTGTTGGGGGGGCGCCTGGGTGGCTCAGTCAGTTAAGCGTCTGCCTTTGGCTCAGGTTATGATCCCAGGGTCCTGGGATCGAGCCCCGCATTGGGCTCCGTGCTCGGTGGGGAGCCTGCTTCTCTCTCCCACTCCCCCTGCTTGTGTTCCCTCTCCCTCTCTCTCTCTGACAAATAAATTCTTTTTTTTTTTTAAAGGAAGGTCTATTGGGTGGGGTCACTGCGCACTCCTCATGGCTCCATTTTGGGGAGCCCCTTGCCTTTTGGCACCAGAGTTTGGCTCCCTCATAGTGCCAGTTGTATCACCACAGCCCCTCTCAAGAGCACCCCATTCTTGGTGTGGGGCCTTCAGTGTTCCTAGTTGCAACATCATGCTCTCCTCAAGCAGTTCCTCCTTTTGAGGATTAGACTCCATCACCCCAATGTCCCCACTGTGCCTCCAAAACTTCACTGCAGGTGTATGCACTGTACCTATCAGACCGCAGAGCCTGAGCTTTGTGAGCTCATGCCTTCCCATGGACTTTTCTCAGCTCACTTCCTTCTGCACCCTCCCTCTTTTTTTTTTTTTTTTTTTTTTAGGATTTTATTTATTTATTTGAGAGAGCAAGCAAGCATTCATGAGCGGGGGGGGGGGGGGGGGGGGGGGGGGGGGGGGGGGGCGGGGAGGGGCAGAGGGAGAGGGAGAAGCAGACTCCCTGCTGAGCAGGAGCCCGATGCGGGGCTCCATTCCAGGACCCTGAGATCATGACCTGAGTCGAAGGCAGACCCTTAACTGACTGAGCCACCCAGGTGCTCCTGCACTCTTCCTCTTGACCCTTACATAACCTTTCTTCGAAATTGGCCCTAACCCTTTCAGCTCAGGGTGTTCATAGAAGCCTGTCTGCCCCCATATGTGATCCTGCCCAGCGCAGCCCGGCTCCTGCCCCTATCCCACTCCCCACAGGGCTTTGCATGCAGTTCCAATGGATATCCTAGGTGTCAAATCCTGGGACACTTTTAGTCTTTATTATAAAGGATTTCTGTAGTATTTGGTACAGTTATCACCCCAGCCTTCAAATTTCTGTTTTGCTTCAATGTTACCAGGATCCTAATTTTAGTTTGATTCCACTAATGAGTTCCATTTCTCATTGATGGACTCCATTTCCTCTCTCTGCCCTCAATGATGCTTTTGCCCAGGCCCCAGCCCCTACCTTTTCACCCCAAATTTCTGCCAATCTAGAGACCCCAACATGGCCCAGAGCACCATCACTTCCTCACCTTCTTTCACATCTATCCCCATACAAGAAAACACCAACTTTACCTTGGTTGATGTACTCGGACACTTAAATAAGAAATGAGGGGTCATCTTTCATCTTATTTCTTCCTGTCTAAATCTGTGAGCACCTAGTCCTTCCAATTTTACCTCTTAAACATTTCTGGTATTTGTTCCTTCTCTTTCATGCTTATCACGAATTCAGTTCCTTATCACCTTTGTCCTGGATAATTCCTTTCAGTCTTAAGCAAATCTATCTGGCATTATCCTTTCACCTTGCTTATCCATTTCTCTACCATAGGTTCAGTTCTGTATCACCTTCACCCGAATTGACACATTCTCTTTTTCCATTTCCCTTCCACCAGTTAAATCCCATATACCTTATGTGGATCATCCCTACAACCTCCTCATTCTTTTCCCCACCACTAGGCTGCAACAGCCACTTCCCTGCTTCTAATCTTGGCTGATTAAAACAATTCCATAAAATTAGTTATCTGTCCAACACCCTGACATGATACTGCAGATGTATGCACTTGACCTATCAGACCGCAGAGCCTGAGCTTTGTGAGCTCATGCATTCCCATGGACTTTTCTCGGCTCACTTCCCTCTGCACCCTCCTTTTTTTTTTTTTTTTTTTTTAGGATTAAATACTCTCAAAGCTTTCAGCGCCCCCCCTTTTTTAATAACTGGTGCCCAACCCTGGTCCACAGGGTCCTGCATGGTTGGGAGCCTCAGCCTCAGCCTCTGCTTGCCTGGGACTCTGCACCCAGCACGAGAACTGTCCCTGTGCCTACACTCACCTGTGGTCATGACTGTCCTGGCCCCTTTCTCTCCCTTACTCCTCACTGCTGGCCAATGCCCCAGGCCCACTGAGACTTGGTCCTCCCTCCCTCTCTTACTCTTTACTTAGGGATGGAGGAGAGGGGAGGTGACATTACTGCTCCAACAGCCACAGATGGTATTTACTTTGAAAAATAAGGGAAGGGGAGCTGTAAATTCCCATGTGGGTGCAGAGGGAGGGCTGGGTTCTCAGAGGAGTGGGAGGTTGTTTTTAGCTACATAGTTTGTCTACTTGAGTGGTGTTTCCTTCATTTTGGTGGTTTGTAGGAAGTCTTTGTGTATGTGTTCTTTAAATTTTTTAAAAAAGATTTTATTTATTTGTCAGAGAGAGAGAGCATGCACATGAGCAGGCTCTCCACTGAGCAAGGAGCCCGACGTGGGACTCGATCCCAGGACCCTGAGATCGTGACCTGAGCCGAAGGCAGGTGCTTAACCGACTGAGCCACCCAGACGCCCCTGTGTGTGTGTTCTGATGAAGAAATTTGGAACAGATGATCAGGACCAGAGAAACTGCTGGGGGAAATGGAGAGATCTTGGTCAAAGGGTATAACCTTATAGTTACAAGATGAGTCAGTTCTGGGGATCTAATGTACAGCATGGTAATTATACTTAATAATACTGCATGTTGTACTTGAAATTTTCTGAGAATAGATCTTAAATGTTCTTATCACACAAAGAAAGGTGTGGAAAAACTGTGTGAGGTGATGGACGTGTTAATTAGCTTGATTGTGGTGATCATTTAACAATGTATAGTTATATTAAATCATCATCACATTGTATACCTTAAATATATACTATTTTTGTTAATTTACCCCAATAAACATGAAAGAAAAAAAGATCAGAGAAACTGCCCTGAAAATGCAGGGAGGGTTTTTGGGTGCAGTACAGACCTTACTATTGGGGAATTGGGCAGCATCATAGATGTTTTAATGTGGCAGGGAAGCACCATCCCCAGAAAAAGGGTTTCTCAGCACAGCTGGGGGCTTCTTAAGGCCTCTTTAGTTCTAGGTTTCTGGAAAAACGGGACTGTGAATAATACAGAGAGCTCTCTCGATCTCATTCCTCTCATTCTGCAGTTAGAACGACAACCCTGAAGCCCAGGCAGGTGAAAAGAGGAAGTGGACTCAGGAGGAGCAAACGGAATAGCATGAGCATCTGAAAGTGTGAGAATGGGAACTCCACGAGGCTGGGTCTTGGGGCTACTGTAGTCAAGTTCTCTCTAGTTTGACTCATAATGGATGCCCATAATGAGGACCAGCCAGCCTGCTGTGTTGGTGAGGAAGTCAGGGCAGGTGGGCTCTGAGCAGCGTGCACTTCCTCCCGCTGCTCTCTCCTCTTTCAGCTGCTGGGACCCAGATGAGTTGTCAGTCCTTGGAGTCTGGTGCTGTGGCCTGAAACCTGATCCCTAACCTCTTCCCAAGGGCATGGGGTGGGTGTAAGGGTTGAGAAATGAGTGACTTGAGATGTTTCCATGGTTAGCCAGTGTCTGAAACATGCAATGACCACTGTTCTACCTGGAATGTTTGGGATACAGAAGCAGATAAAGACCAGTCCCCACCCTCAAGCAGGCCCCATAGCTTTGAGGGGAAAACAATTGTTCCCATATAGGCACCCCAGCCTACAGGGCTTGGGGACCCAGGCCCTGCAGTTACTTGCCAAATTCTTCTGAGATAAGAGCTTCTAGATATTTTTCTTTGGCCACAGGATGGAAAGGATACCCCACTTCTGTTCCACAACAAGTACTTTATTCCGTTTTTCTTCAGAGCATTCATCAGCAACAGATAATTTCTCGGCTTATCATCTTTCTCTCTGTGCTGGAGTGTATGCTCCATGAGGGCAGGGATTTTGTTTTATTCACGTCTCTATCCCTAGCATCTAGAACCATACCCAGAATAGGTACTTACCTAATACATTCGTTGATTAAATGAATCCATGTATCAACTACACACTAGATCTCTTTTAAGAAAGGAAGAGTGCTATTTGGGAAAACATTACATCACAACATTATACGGGTTATTACACATAAATCTCTCCACAATAAGAGTTCTACTATGCCCACTTTTATGAGGAAAAACAAGCCAGTGAGATGAAACCAAGATTGTAACTCAAGCTATCCCTCTCCAAAGGCAATGTGCTCTTTCTGTTCTTGCTACCCTGACCAGAGTGGCCCTGCTGTGTGCCCACTGTGTTCTGGGCAGCGCATTGGTCATTCTGCATACTTGGTTCTACCTAATCCCCAAATAACCCCACATGGATTGGTATTTCTTTTCCCATTTGGCATGCATAATAGCAAACTCACTCATAGAGGTTAGTTTGACCAGAGTAATCTAGGCTACAGGTGGGGAGCTGGGCTCACCTCCAGGCCTCTTTAGTCCAAAGATTCCTATTATAACACCCTGGGAACTCACATGGAGATTCTGCCAAGTGTAGTATGTCCACTTTGTGTATACATTCTCAATCTGGGTAAATCCACGGGGTGGGTTCTGGGTCCCAGTGATCTTACTGTGACATGATCCTGAGTTAAAAATCCATTTGCCACTTGACTCCATAGGCTCCTACTCTGACTGGTAAACAACAGCAGTATCTTGAACCAGCGTCAATTCAGAGTCAGAGCCCAGTAACTCCTGCCCTAGGCTGATCAGCCTCAGACTACCAGGAACTAGCCTGTACTCCAATCAGGGTCATGGACCCATTACCACGAGAGTGACAACCATGAGATCTGTGGGGTGTCCCACTAAACAAAAGAAAGCAGAGTTATTACAAGACTTCCGGGAAGGGTGGATTTTAGGTGAAATCCATATGGAGCAGTGCTTGGATGGGTGGGCAGCAAAGCTGGGCTGTGAGTAGTGGATCAACCTGAGGTCTGGACTGAGAAGTGGACCCAGGTTCCTATTTCCTTGGAAACTGCAAAATTTAGATGTGGAATGTGGTGTCCAAAACTCCTTATGTTTCTAGTTGTAAATCAAGGCTGCTTCTCTGTATCAAAGTGACATATCCGCCAGGGAAGAGTGGGTATTTCATTCTTGATAATTTATAACACATTCCTGTCAGTCTGTGATACTGGAGAACAAAGTTTCTCAGTTAGAAAGCAGAGGTAAAATGTCATGACATTTTACAGCTGCACATCTTTTTTGGGAAAGTACTGTCTCCTATTAACTTTGAAGCTGGTTTTATCCCTGTCTGTGATTCCAGCCCAGTGAATAGTTTAATAGATTTTTTTCCTTTCCCAGTCCAAGCCAAGTTTTACTTTCTTATCTCTATAGGTGTGGGTATTTCCTTTCTTTCAACGTGGTTACCCCATAATTGGCCACATTCCCTTTGGGGAAGGAAATAAGATATAGTATAAAATTGGGGGAGAGCATCACCATCTTTCCTCAAGGAAATCTGGCCTTTTCTCCTTTCATGAGATTCAGGTCTTTTCACCAAATTTAACGTTTTTTTCACTTACACTGATAGAGACTTCAGTAGGCTATCTATTTCAGTCTCAGAGACACCATCACCGTTATCCAGGGTAACTCTGCTGATTACTGCTCTGGCCCTGGGCCTGTTAAGGTGACACACTTCCAGGTCTTTGAAAGGGTTATGAGTATTGTCTGGTATTCAACCAACCCCAGTGAGTTATTGAACCCATCTGCATGACAGCCCTCCCAATGCCATTCCTAGCCTATAGAAAGTAGCCACTGGAGCATCTCCCACGGAGGTTGGTGCACCCTTGCCAATGCATTTCTCAAGCCTGGGTGACCCTCCTCGGGTGGGGGAAAGTAGGCTGGGGCAGGTGAACAGGGCATCGGTCAGCACTGCCAGTCACTACAGAATGAATCTCTCTTCCATAAAGCTTCCTTCCATCTACTGAAGAAACGGAAACGTCTTTCTCTTCTCAACTGTAACTAGTTTACTTGGTTTAGAAGCTAGGGGTGCTAAGTGGATGACTGCTCTGTGCTAATCAGTAAGTGTAGCACAGAGAGGGTCTGCACCATTAGGGGAGAGTCTGGCTCCCAACTAGTATTAATGTCATCTCCAAGCTAAGGAAGAAATTGGGTAACAGAGAAACTTATGACTGGAACCGAGGAGAACATTAACAACTATGGAAATAAAATTGAATACAATTTGGATGAAGTACTTAATTGAAAACTAAAACAATGAAAAACTCATCACAGGAATTAGAAGGATGTTTTAGCCACATAAGCTGAAATAGAGGATTAGGATAAAGGTTGGGATTCTTAGTTAAGTAAAAACACCTTCCCTGTATGTAAAGATGGAATTAAAAAGGAAAAAACCCAAATATTTTTTCCTAATTTGGCATTCTAAGATTGCATGTGGTCTTGAGGAAGACACTGCCATGGCTTCCTAGTCCTTCTGTCTCCTAAAAGAACGCCAGAGATCCTTGGAGCAAAAACAGTTAATTTCCTTTCCTTCCTTCTTAAAGGTCCCTTCTCTAGCAGAAGTTGTAACTGGATAAAAAGCTCCAACGCCCTGAGAAGCCAGGTGAGCCAGGTAAGGAGCTTCTCACACAACTCCAGGAAACAAGTTTCTAGTCACCTCAGGAAAAGACAGACATTCCCTCTCTTTTATGTGGAACATACTGTTGGGCAATGATTAGTGAAGTCATAAGCCAGAGACTCCTACCTTTGGACTGTTTTCTCATTTTCCTTCATTGGTAAAACACCTAAAAGACCCATGTACCAAACCACATTTAAGAAAAGTGTACCAAGGGCATCTGGGTGGCCCAGTTGGTTAAGCGACTGCCTTCAGCTCAGGTCATGATCCTGGAGTCCCGGGATCGAGTACCGCATCGGGCTCCCTGCTCGACAGGGAGTCTGCTTCTCCCTCTGACCCTCCCCCCTCTCATGTGCTCTCTCTCTCTCAAATAAATGAGTAAAATCTTTATTTTTGCGAGAGAGAGAATGAGAGATAGAGAGCACGAGAGGGAAGAGGGTCAGAGGGAGAAGCAGGCTCCTCGCTGAGCAGGGAGCCCGATGCGGGACTCGATCCCGGGACTCCAGGATCATGACCTGAGCCGAAGGCAGTTGCTTAACCAACTGAACCACCCAGGCGCCTGTAAAATCTTTAAAAAAAAAAAAAAAAGAAAAGAAAGAAAAGTGTACCATTTCCGATTTGGAATCAGTCAGATGGTCCAGCCTAGGGGATGCAAGCTCCCTGCCAGCACTGCCTTCATTCTTGGGGTGCTGGGGTGCAGCAGGACTCAGGAGGTACCAAGAACCTGGGCAGTAGAGCCACACAGAGCCAGCACTGCCACTGAGCAGCTTCTCTGTGTCTCAGTCCCACTGTGAAACAGGGTAAGTAAAAGTACCTACTTCACTGAAATGCCGTGAAGGTTAAATGAGAAAACCCAGGCAAAGCCTTTATCACAATGCCTGGTATATGCTAAGGTAAAAAAAGTGAAGGTTTATTGACTTAATCAGAATTTTTGTTCAGCATATAACCATTATTATCACAGTAAATTCACTCCAGTTTTTATTTTATTATTTTAAGTCAAAGCTATTTGTGGTGAAATGTGCTTAGCAGGATTATCATGAAGAGGCAGATTTTCCAATCAGCTTTTCAGCATTCTAAGATAAGCCAAGACCACTACCACTACTATATGGACAACAGCCTGGAAAATAAGACCTGAAGTGTAGGTCAAGTCAACATAAGGAGAAAAAATCAGTCAAATTCTAAGAAAGTCCCTTTGATAAACAGGAAAACTGGAATAATTTTATTAATGAAAAGGGCACTATAAAGGAATAAAATGGCCAATTATTAAGTAATTCATTACTCTTACCTTTTCTTCTTTCTTACCCTGATTCATATATACAAAGCATCACTCCATTATAGTTTATCCCAAATACTAACTGGCCAATCTCTTCTGAAATGATTGTACATATCATATCCAGCTTGTTCATCAAAGACCTAAACTACTTTCAGTTGTCAGATTTCAGCATCTAGAACTCTCACAGACTGCTGTTGCTGAATTTCTCATATGTACAACCTATTTCAGCTCATTTTGATGCTAATCTTTCCTCCAAAGAATTAGGAGAAAGTGCTAAAGAAGTTTCTGGAGAATGGTGTTCAGAGAATACTGAAGTGAGCCACTCATGACTGAATCAGGGGTGGAAGCACCACAGACAAGGGTGGCAACTCTGAAAACTGGGTTTGGGAAAAGAGCTCCCAGGATATATTTCATCTCAAACATCATGAACCAAAGGACACCGAGACACTGCTGACCAACATTAGTCCAGGGGACAAAAGGCACCTTTAAAGCACGAAGACAAGAGTGCATGGGTTGACAAACAACCCACACGATTATCCACTAAAAGCTGCTCAATGGCCCTGCCTCACCAGGAGTCCTCACCTGGAGTCCTGTCCTCTGGCAGCAGAAGGACCTGCCACTCCTCACCAGTCTGTTCAGTGCCAGCTGCCCAGTGAAAGAGAACAGCTATGACTGCTCCCCTTCTCTCCCTGAAAAACACGGGGAATACACCAATCTTGGTTTTGAGAGCAAAACCTGTAAGTCATATCCCACGCCACAGTGTGTCGATTTTATGCTTATTTTCCTCCCAATTCACAGCGGTTTGACTTTCCAAATTACCTTGTAGAAAAACTCATTTTACATGTGTCATCTGACTTAGCAGGATCTCAAGTCTGAATCTACACACACACCTCACCTCATTCCTTAACAAATTTTGCTCCTGTTTGGATTATCTGATGCTGAAAAGGGAGAACAGTTTTGAAGTTAAAGGGGCCACATCCCTCACAATAAACCCTTTTGAAGAGGCCCAAACAAACCAACAAGGAAATTTCAACCTGGCTCTTTTTGGCTTTAAAGTGCAAGGGTTCCAGTTACTTTCCCTGAACCTGAAATAGATGATGATGAGGAAGGAAAAGCAAATGGCCGCATGAAATACCTCACTGCACCTTAAGGTCTGGGGCTATGAAAACACAATCTTAAGTGTAATTAAATTGTGTTCATTTCAAGTACTTAAGTACAGGGCCACCCTCTGAATCAGGAAAGGCATGTGACCTTGGAATTTTTACCACATAATTTGGCAGCCTGCCCTCAGTTAACAGTGCACTGGGAGATTATTAAATCACTAGAGATGAATCTCCAAAATGAAAGCTGTAAAAGCGACGGCTTTCCCATCAGTATACTGCTCCTGATGTAAAACGGTGAAGACTTTATCGAATAAAGCAGTTATTCTCCACTGTGAACTTTATGGTGCTGAATGAATGCTGCCTGTGCACTAAAGAGGGACCCACATTTAATACACTTATAGGCTTGCTCTCCAGTGTGAATTTTCTCATGACTGGTAAGAGTTATTCTCTGACTAAAAGTTTTCCCACATTCATTACACACGTAAGGTCGCTCTCCACTGTGAACTCTCTGATGTCGAATAAGGTGAGAGCTTTGTCTGAAGGACTTTCCACATTCAGTGCATTTGTAAGGTTTCTCTCCTGTGTGAATTCTCTTGTGTTGGATAAGGGATAAACGTGCACTGAAGGCTTTCTCACATTCATTGCATATGTAGGGTTTCTCTCCAGTGTGAATCCTCTGATGCTGAATAAATTGTGAATGCTGACTGAAGGCCTTGCCACACTCCTCACATTCATAAGGCTTCTCCCCCGTATGAATTCTGTGATGCTGGACGAGAGAGGAGCGGACGTTGAAGGCCTTCCCACAGTCACTGCACTCGTAGGGATTCTCTCCAGTGTGAATCCTTCGATGGCGGACAAGGTGTGCGCTCTGGCTGAAGGCTTTCCCACAGTCACCACACTCATAGGGTTTCTCTCCATTGTGTGTTCTCTCATGCTTAATTAGGGTGGATATCTGCCCAAAGGTTTTCCCACACTTGTTACACTCATAGGGTTTCTCTCCAGTGTGGCTCCTCTGATGCTGAATGAGGTGTGAGCCCTGGCTAAAGGCCTTCCCACATTTGTGACACTCATAGGGCTTCTCACCATTATGGACTCTCTGATGTTGAACAAGGGAAGAGAGCACACTGAAGGCTTTATCACACTCATTACATTCATAGGGCTTCTCACCACTGTGTGTCCTTTGATGATGAATAAGATTAAAACTCTGGCTGAAGGCTTTTCCAACCTCATTACACTCATAGGGTTTCTCTCCAGTGTGAATTCGCTGATGCTGAATCAGATGTCCCTTTTGGCTGAAGGTTTTCCCACACTCACTGCATCCATAAGGTTTTTCTCCGGTGTGAATTCTCTGATGCTGGATGAGGGACAGGCGAGCACTGAATGATTTTCCACACTCATTGCAAATGTAAGGCTTCTCTCCAGTATGAATTCTCTTGTGCTGAATGACTTGGGAGTGCTGACTGAAGGATTTTCCACATTCATTACACCTATAAGGTTTCTCTCCAGTGTGAATTCTCTGATGAACAGTAAGCGTTCGGTTCAGGCTAAAGGATTTCCCACATTCATTGCATTCATAGGGTTTTTCTCCTGTGTGAGTTCTCTGATGTTGAATGAGAGATAATCCTGCACTGAAGGCTTTGCCGCACTCAGTACAGTTATAAGGTTTCTCTCCAGAATGAGTTCTCTCATGCTGAAAGAGGTGTGAGTGTCTACTGAAAGCCTTCCCACATTCCTTACACTTGTATGGTTTCTCTCCAATATGAATTCTCTGATGATGAATCAGGTTAGAGCTATTACTAAAGGCTTTCCCACACTGATTACACTCATGACATTTCTGTCCCATATGAATTTTAAGATGTTGACTGTAAGATGAACGTGCACTGAAAGCTTTCCCACATTCACTGCATTCATAAGGTCTTTCTCCAGTGTAAGTGTTATGGAGCTGAATGAAATAGGAATGAGCCCTGAAAGATTTGCCACACTCAGCACAAGTGTGGGGCTTCTCTCCACAGTGAACCCTCCGATGTTGGCTGAGGACAGAGCAGTGGCGGGAAATTTTTCCACATCTACTACACTCACAGGGCTTCTCTCCAGCGTGACTTCTCTGATGCTGAGAAAGTGCTGTACTCAGGCTGAAAGGTATTCCACACTCAGTACACTCAAAGGATTTCTCTGGATTGTTAACCCTCTGATTCTCACTAAGAACTGAACTCTGCCTGGGCACTTTCACAAACACATCTGTCTGACAGGCTATTTCTCCTAGATGGAAACACTGGAGATTAATGAGGTCCTGACTTTGTTGAAAGTCATCCATACATGGCACATTCTGGTGGAGACTCTCCCCTCTAGATGCTCTATGAAATCCAAAAGAGTTTGGGTCTGCAGTGCAGTTTACCTCCACAGAACTGGATTTCTGGCCTTCCCCTCCAATAGGGGTTTTCCTACATGTCAATGTAACTGGCCTGGAATTGTTCTTCTGGGAGAAGGATTTCTTAAGTCTTTCCTCCGCAGATTTTCTCCAGCAATTCTTTAACTTTCCCTCAGTTTTACTTATCTCTTGAAAATCAGGTTCTTTGGAAATATTCCTTACATGTTCTTCTGATTTTGCTCTCTGGGATCCCACTGCTTTGGAAATTTCCTGTTTTGGAGTCAATCCCTTCTTTCCCGTCTGAGACTCAAAACCTGAAAGAATGAAGAAAAATTAGTTACTCGTATTTTACTGTGGGAGAAAGAATTAGAGAATAAATAGGAACATTTATATGAAACAACTATCTCCTGAATTTTCAGAATGTAAAACCAAAAAACAACCTCACTAGGATGAGAAGAGGAAAGAGGGGAAGAGAAGCTATCAGAGCAAGGAAGGCTGGTGTGGGAAGGACATAAGTAAGGAGAGAAGCCCAAGGTATAGGCTTATATCTGGGCTAACTAGGCACGGTCAGGGCAGGAACACTGAGGCATGACTTGAGGGAAAAAGAGCTCTCAGAAAGGTGACGAGGGTGATGATGAAGACTGCTGATCATGTCACTGCTCATACTTTGTAAACAAGGTTATCTTCTTCTAGCTTACTTATAATAGGTATTCAAATATTTGTTTAAAAACGAATGAGGGACGCTTGGGTGGCTCAGTCGGTTAAATGTCTGACTCTTGATTTCGACTCAGGTCATGATCTTGGGATTATGAGATCAAGCCCTGCATTGAGCTCTATGCTCAGCAGGGAGTCTGTCTCTGCCTCTGCCCCAACTCCCTGAAATAAATGAATAAATCTTAAAAAAAAATAAATGAATGGTAAATGACTTATAATGAATAAAGGGTATACAGATTAATGGATACTGGAACAAATGATTTGATCTGGACAACTTGGCTTCACAGAAGTAAATCAGGGTGAATAGAGAATAGATACAAAGAAGCAACCTACTCATCCAAATAGCAGGTGCAGCACAAGACAGAAAAGCTAAATGTGTGCAATAATCCACACCACACATTCCCAATGAATAAAAATACCTGAATATTGGTAAAAACTGTGATACAGATGAATTCTGAAATCCAATGAAAGGAAATTTACCAAAAACAAAACGAAACAAAACCCCAAACAAAACCACTGAGTCATGTGGACACAAGGACTATTGGAAGGACAACCAGGTCAGAACAGTGAGAGGGGAGCCCTGTTGTGAGACGCCATAGAAGCACAATGGAACCTCTTTTTTGTAAACTGCTTACTATTAGAGCTGTAACAGGCTGTTATTTTCAGACTGTTTAGCCAGACAAGGAAACAGCTGAAAATGTTTAGATGAGATCTAAAATTGGGCTAAGTCATTTTAACAGACTTCAGTGACCTACTCACAGTACTTCAAAGGGATTTACTTTACTATTTTTTACTATTTTTGACAAAGGCACAAAGGCAATACAAGTGGAGAAAGGATTTTTTTTCAACAAATGGTGCTGGAACAACTGGACATCCACTTGTAAAAATTTTAACGCGGTTCCATAACTCATACCAGACACAAAAATTAACTCAATATGATCACAGACCAAGTACCTAAAATTTCTAAGTTACAAAATTTTCCTCTGTAAGAAGAAAATCTTTTGGATTAAGCAAAGTTTTCTTAGATATGACACCAAAAGCACAATCCATAAAAGAACAAACTGATGAACTGGACTTCATCAAAATTTAATAAAACTTCTACTCTTCAAAAGACACTGGTAAGAAAATAAAATGACAAGGCACAGTGAGAGAAAATCTATGCAAAGCATATATGATAAAGGGCCTGTATCTAGAACACTCCTATGTTCAGAAAACAACTCTTTAAAACTTAAGAGAACAAAAACTGAGTTAAAAAATAAGCAAAGATATGAACAGACACTTCACCACTGAAAATATACAGAAGGAAAACAACATGCTCAAAATGTTTAACTATTAAAGAAATTAAAAGTAAAAGTAAAACCACAATGAGACACCACTACACATTTATCAGAACAGCTAAAGTGAAAAAGACTGAGCACACCAAGTGTTGATGAGGATGTGGAGAAAACGGAACTCTCACCCACTGCTGGTGGGAATGTCAAATTGTGCAACCAGTTTGGAAAACATTCTGGCAGTTTCCTAAAAGTTAAATATACACCTACCATGTAATCCGGTCATGCTATTACTAGGTATTTATCCAAGAGAAAAGGAATGCATGGTCATACAAGGATCCACACACAAGTGTTCATAGCAGCTTTATTTGTATTAAACCCAAACTGGAAACAACCCAAATGTCTGTCAACAGAATTGAAAAACAAATTGTGGCAAATCCATACAAACAGAATACTAACCAAAATGAAAAAACGAGTTGATAAAGTAGATGAATATCAAAAGAATTATGTGCAGTCAAAAGACATCAGACAAAAAAAAAGGGTACATGCTCTATGATTCCATTAATATAAAATTCTAGAAAATGTAATTCGTATCGACAGCAGGTAGATCAGTAACTGCTTCATGGTAGAAATGGGAAGGGGTAAGAGGGAGGAATTACAAAGAGACAGCAGAAAACTTTTGGGGGTAATGGATATGTTTGCTATCTTGACTGTAGTGAATAGTTTCACACATACATACATAATGCAGAAATGTTACCAAATTGCATATGTTAAATACGCATGGCATATTATACACTTAATATACCTTAATAAAGCTGTTTCTAAGAGGGGAAAAAGAACACATGGGGTGTGGAGCCGGCATGCCAGAGTCCAACCCAGCTCTGTTCCTGACCGGTTGTGTGATCTCAGGCCAGCAACTGAATCTCTTTGTGCCTCACAGCTTCTTGGGTACCGACTCTGCGAGGATATTAGAGGACTGCATAAGTTCATTGTGTCAGCAAAGTGCTAGGCATGCAATGAGCACAAATGTCCAGGCATCGTTAGCTGCAGTGGCAGCTGAGGACTCTGCTCCACTTACTGTTTCCTATTTACACGCCCATATCCTTTGCTACACAGGAAGAAACCGCAGCTCATGTTTTTTCCCAAGGCCCTGAATCAGCCTGGGAACTCTGAGTGAGCAATAGCAGGAGTGAGTCTGGGCAGAGGGCATGTCTCTGGATGGTCTTCCTAAGCAGCCAAGGCAGAGCTGGCCAGCAAGGCCTGAGAAGGATGGGTGACACAGAAGCAACTGGGAGGCAGCCAGGGCAGGGAGCCAGCTGCCCTAGAGAGATACCTGAGCTCTTTTCTGGGATTGAAAGAGCATTTTATAGGGTAAGGGAAACATGAACTCATTTATGGGTATAGAATAGTGGTGTTAACAGAAAGAAAAGAGAGGTAGAAATGGAGAAGAGGGAGAGCAAAGCTCTGGAGTGATAAGAGATGTGGTCCAGAACTCATAGAGAAGGGCCTGGTAAAGTGGCAGCACCTGCCAGCATGGGCAGGAGAGCACAACAGCATTCCTGGAGACTCACTTTCACTCCTGTGACTCCGGATCCAGCCCTCCTCAATTCTTGATGAGTATGGGGCCCATGGCTCTTCCCCCTTCTCCAGCCTGGAGATGACATCAGGTTTGGAATCTTGAAGTCCTGCTCCAGAGAAAGGAAGCAAGGTTGACAATTCATCCAAGTCCAGGGCAGAATGGCCCCATGGGCAGCACCTGTGTCCCGTTCATGACCTCCCCTGCCACCTGTCTGTAAACCAAGGAGACAGATGCAGGCCTCTTCCCTAGCTGAAGAAAAGTTAAACCCAGCTCTTCTGGGGGCCAAGGATAAGGGACAGAGTTGGTGCCTGAACATCACACTAGAAGACTTATAACAGAGTCTTGGTGTTGACGTCCACAAGGACTAAAGGGAAGCAGCATATTCTGGTGTAAGGCAGGGCTTGAAACCAAATGGATTCAAATCTTAGATCTGCTCCTGACTACCTGTGTGAACTTAAGAAAGTAGTGGTATCTATCAGCCTCAGATTCAACTATAAACCATTTAACCCAACACCAACCTTGAAGATGCATTACAATTAATTTGGGATGTGAATATACTTAGGGTTCAGTGAATGATATTCTTCTTCCATATTTCCTACAAGGAAATTGGGGGAGTCTGTGGTGCTGCCTGTCCTCTCCTCTGTGCAGACCAGGCTTTCCTGGGACCTGGGTCAGAAATGCTTTGTGTTTGGGCCCAGAGGGTGACATGCCTCTGAGCCTTGAGCCTAACTCTAGTCCTGTTCATGAGCAAGGAAACCAGAGCTGAACTTCAGAAAGAGTCTTACCCAGTGAGATCAGGTTTCTGTAGGTCTCCAGCATCACATTACTGTAGAGGCCCCTCTGAGCAGGGCCCAGACAGCCCCACTCCTCCTGGGAGAGGAACACAGCCACGTCCTCAAAGGAGACTAAGACCTGGAACGACAATATCTTGTTGCAACCCCAAGGTCAGGCCCAGGGTGGCTCATGATGGGCAAAACCCTTTTGAATGCATGTACCAGCCTGTTGTCCTCACAAGAGTGGGCTCTTTGAGACCAGCACCATTTTGACTTGTCTCTGCCCAACCCCTGCCCTCTACTATGCCTAGTGCAGGGATTGGGAAGACATTGTGCAGCATATTTCAGGGACTTGAACTCAGGGACAGAGGACGTTGGTGAAGACAGGGAGCCATCTATCCTCTGGGACCAGCCCCTCATAGACAGAACCGTGGAGAGCCTCTAGCCAAGAAAAGGCTAAGTCTACAGAGATATCTCCATGAGGACCACTCACCTGGGGCCCAGCAGGAAGGAGCTGCTTGACAGCCATCATTGGATCTCTTAGCTTGCCCCAAGGAGGTGGGCGAAACTGCAGGGAGAGGGAAGACTGTAATGGAGTGTGACCAGCCTGCTTTTCACAGCAACACTGAGACTTCTGTGCCTGGATTTCAAGAGGTCTATGGCAACAGAGACCAAGTTTTGGGCTGCCAGGAAGCCCTGGGAAGGGCAGATGGACTAAACACCCAGTGGTCTCTGAGACTATATCCCCTTAACCACCATGAGGTTTCCCCAGCAGCCCCTGGTACAAACAGCATCCTAAGGCCACCACATGATGGCCCCAGCAGTGCACCTGGCCGGGGTAGACAATAGGCTGCATCTCAGGTCCACCTTGGAGGTCCTGGAGAATGGGCACACAGCTGAGGACAAGCAATCCAGGCTCCTACTCTAAGATGGTGCACAAACAAGTAGGGACGTTGACAGACAAACTGCCTGTGTCAGGTGATGCTAAGGGACAGGAAGAACAAACAGCATGAGGGCAGCAGCTGGTGGTAGGAGGTATTCTACACAGGCTGTCCAGAGAAGGCAACTATGATAAAGCAACACCAAAGCAGAGGTCTAGATGGAGTAAGGGCAGACGCTGTGTGGATATTAGGGGAGATACATCCTAGGAAGGGGCATGCAAAAGTGCAAAGGTTGTGAAGTGATGGCCCACTTGGTGTGTTCAAGTTAAGGGCAAGGAGGTCAGAGGGTGGAGTAGGGGAGGGCAAGAGAGAGGAGGGTGGGGTGCCTCACAGGCTATAGGACTTGGGCTTTTACTCTGAGTTGGGAAGCATCTGAAAGATCTGGGCAGTGATATGACCTGCCATGTGGCCTCTCCAGCTGCTGCTTTGAGAACAGACTGGGGGTGGGAGTGGGGAGTGTCAGGATTCAACAGGAAAACCAGTTGGAAGGCTCTAGCAATAATCCACTAGAGATGACAGTATCTTGGACCAGGGTGGTGGGAGCAGGTGATAAGTGATCAGATTCTAGATGCACTTCAAAGGTATAGTCAACAGGATTTGCTAAGGAATTAGGTCTGGGATGAGACACCAAGATTTTTGTGCCAAGCTACTGAGATGATGAAACTTCCATTCACTCTGAAGGATAAGACTTACATCTGAAGGGTAAAAATTAAAAGCTGTTTTTGTACATGCTGTATTAAGGATGCCCATTAGATTTACAAGGGGAGAATCAGAGCTTTTGGATATATGGGTCCAAAATTCAAGAGAAAGGCAGAAGCTGGCTGGGTGTATTGGGAACTAGCAGTGTACTTATGACATTCAGAACCACCCATCCGGTTTTACTTTAGGCTGATAACTGACATGAGGGCTATCCCTCCCAGGAAAACCTTCCCAAACAGCCTCTGATACAAAGGCAACTCCCACCTCCACAGCCCCCGACCCCAGGCAAACGAAACGTGGATCACAAGTGGACCTGCATTCTGCCTTTGCTTCCAGACTGACCGGGAGGCATGTACCACTGCTGCTGGAAGCGTGGGCTGAATCCCAATCTTGAACACACCACCTGCTGGTGCAAACGCCTCAGGGAAGTGACTTGAGTCTCTACACGGACTTAAAATGAGACTTATCCTAAGTGACTATTTTGAGAATTTAATGAAGAAAACGTATAAGGTACTTTGTATAGTGTTGGCAAACCACAAACAGGAGACTCTAAGTAAACCTTAATTACTACCATTGAGGCAATGCTTCCTGAGCACCCACCGAATGAATCAAAGTGATCTCCCGCCCGTCCGCTTTCAGCCCCAGCAACCGAGGCCCCTTCCCAGACAGCGTTCACAACTCCATCCTTTCCCCTCCTCTGCGCCCGCTGCGTGCAGGGCACTTTCCTTTCCGAGGAAAACACGATCTGATTCATCCCCTGACCAGGCCCCAACTGCGCCCCCTCGCCTGATACCTTCCCCATCCGCGCTGCCGCCCCGCCTCCGCGGCCTGGGGAGCCCGGACCCCCACCCCGCGAGCTTTGCGCGGGGGGCCTCCGCCGCTCCCCCGCCCGCCTCTCACCCCACGCGCCCGCGCTCCACACTCCACGCCGCCTCCGCGCGCTCTCGGGGCCCCTGCCCGCGCTCCCCGGGGCCGTTCCGACGCCTCCGCGCCCACCACAACAGTTGCGACTCACTCGCCGCGGGCTCGGGCGGAGGTGCAGCTCTCCTGCGCCAGACCGCCGGAGCCCGAGCGCCCGGACAGGAAGTGCCCGCCCTGAACTTCCGCCGCTCCCTCCAGCTCGCCACCCATCAGATGCCCGTTTCTGGCGGCCGCTCTAGCCGCTCAGAAGATTCTGTGCTACTGGCAAGTTCCTGGGTCCTGGTCCTCACTCTGGTGCCTGGTGAGAAATGTTAGAAGTTCTTGAGAGAGTGGTAACTATTATCAGTCGGAAACTCCTAAAGAGAGGAAAAGGGGCAGAGAAGGAATAAATGAAGGTGAAACAAAATACTTTATTTTTCTTACTCCTAATTAAAAGATTATTGTTTTACAAAGTAATAACAGCAATAGTATATTGGGTAATTATAGCACATGGATGAGTAAAATGAATGACAGCAGTGTCATAAGGGATGGGAGGGAGGAACTGGGAATACTTGGCTATAAGTACCTATGCTACCTATGAAGCAGTATAGTGTTACTTGAAAGCGGACTCAGATTAATTGTAAGTATATATTGCAACCATGAAAATATCAAAGAAGTATAAATAATATGCTAAATAGGAGAAAAATTGGAATTAAACAAAATGCTCAGTTAAACCAGAGAAGGCAGAAACAGAGGGAAAGATTTTATTTATTTATTTATTTATTTATTTATTTATTTATTTATTTATTTATTAAGTAGACTTCATGCCCAATGTGGGCTTGAACTCACCACCCTGAGATCAAGAGTCAACATGCTCTCCCGAATGAACCAGCCAGGCACCCTGGGAAATATTTTTTTTTTTAAAGAAACAAATGCAATGAATAAAAAACAGTTACAAACATGGTATATATTAATCCACACTCTTCTCAAGCTCACATGGAACAGTCACCAAGATAAACCACATTCTGAGGCATAGAACATATCTTAGCAAATTTAAAACGATAGAAATCATACAAAATATGGTCTCAAACCACAATGAAATTAAGCTAGACATCAATAACAGAAAGATAGCTAGATAATCCCAAAATATTTGTAGACTAAACAATACACATGTAAAAAACACATGGTCAAAAAAAGTCTCAAGAAAATTTTAAAAATATTTTAGAGGTTAAGATCCAAATTATCAAAATTTGTGGATATCAACAAACAGATTCTAAAGTTTGTAAGGAAAGTCAAAAGACCCAGAATAGCCAACACAATACTGAAGAACAGCAAAATCTAAGCACTGATTCTACCCAACTTTAAAACACTCTATAAAGCTACAGTAATCAAGACAGTGCGGTATTGGTGAAAGAAGAGACAAATAGATTAATGGAACAAAATAGAGAGCCCAGAAATAGACTCCTACAAATATGGTCAGTTGATCTTTGATAAAGGAGAAAAGGCTGTTAATGGAGACAGGATAATCTTTTTCAATATATTGTACTGGAACAATTGGACATCCACATCAAAGAAAATTTTTAGACAGACGTTACACTTTCCACAAAAACTAATTCAGAATGGATCTTAGAGCTAACTAGGTCTTTAGTTTGTTTTTAATAACACCTAGGAAGACTCAAAGTTCTAATCAAGGTGACCTTGAAATAAAAATCAGAGGGGCTGGCTGAGACAAGATTGTAATTTAGTATCTTCTCCAGGCTGCTCTGGTATGTTCCTTGTTCTGGCATAGCATCAGTCATCTTTCCATGGAACTCTGGTTTATTTTATTGGAGAATGGTATTAGAAATCAAGATCTGCTTGCGAAGTATGCTCATTGACAATGAATTGTCATTGCTTCTAGGTCATCTCAGCTGACACAGCAAGGAATTACATATGTGTATACTAATCTATATACACACATATAAATATTTCTATACATATCTGTATTTATATTAAGCTAAACCTGACATTTCCAACTCTAATCCATTGCTGCATGGATCGTTCTAGTCTTTCTCCCTTGCTTGTCTGTGATCTCCCACTTCAACAGTAAGAAATCTGGCTCTTAATCTTCTGTCACCCATTTAATTGTTCAATTCCAGGATATATGTACAGTGGACTCTCACTTTTTATGTATCTAATCTGTTTTTTCTGGATTTCTATCTTTTCTTACTATAGTACTTCCTCCTGCAAGAGAATAAATGATTTCAGAAAAGGCTCACTGTGCCTGAGAATTTGTTTATTGCACCATCACTTTTTTTTTTTTTTTAAATACAGGCTTGAACTCACGACCCTGAGGTCAAGACCTGAGCTGAGATCAAGAGTCAGATGCTTAACCAATTGAACCACCCAGGGGGCCCCCCATCACTTTCTTTTAAATAGACTTTTTAGGGGCACCTGGGTGGCTCAGTTGGTTAAGTGGCTGCCTTCGGCTCAGGTCATGATCCCAGGGTCCTGGGATTGAGCCCAGAATAGGGCTCTCTGCTCAGTGGGGAGTCTGCTTCTCCCTCTTCCTCTGTTCCCCTCCCCTGCTCATTCTCTCACTCTCTCTCTCCCCTCCTGTCTCCCAAATAAATAAATAAAACAAACAACCCCCCCGCCGCTGTTTAGTTTTAAGTTTACAGCAAAATTAAGCAAAAGGTAGGGAGATTTCCCATGTACCCCCTGCTCCCACATATGAACAGCCTTCCCTACTACTATCAAATTCCCACACTAGAGTCGAATATTTTCATTTATTTTTTATTTTTATTATTTTTTAAAGATTTTACTTATTTATTTGAGAGAGTGCGAGTGAGAGATCACAAACATGGGGAGCAGCAGAGGGAGAGGGAGAAGCGGACTCCCCGCTGATCAGGGAGCCAGATGCGGGGCTTGATCCCAGGACCCTGGGATCATGACCTGAGCCAAAGGCAGCTGCTTAACTGACTGAGTCACCCAGGTGCCCCTATTTATTTATTTTTAGATTAAGTAGGCTCCATGCCCAACGTGGGGCTTGAACTCACAACCGCGAGATCGAGTCACATGCTCCACCAACAGAGCCAGCCAGGCACCCCTAGAGTCAAACATTTGTACAATCTATGAACATACATTGACACATCATTCTCATGCAAAAGTCCATAGTTTACATTAGGGTTCACTCGTGCTGTTGTACATTCTATGGGTTTTGGAAACTGTATAATGATATGTATCTACCATTAGAATGTAGTACAGAATAGTTTCACTGCCCTAAAAGATCCTCTGTGCTTCAACTATTCATCTTGTACTATCACTTTATTTTTTAATTTTTACATTTATTTATTTTCTATTTTTTAGAGAGGGGGGAAGAGAGAGCATGTGAATGGGGTGGGGGGAGAGGCAGAGAGAGAGAGGGAGAAAGGGAATCTTAACCAGGCTCCACACTCAGCACAAGCCCAATGTAGGGCTGGATCTCACCACCTGAGATCATGACCTGAGCCAAAGTCAAGTACACTCAACTATCTGAGCCACCCAGGCATCCTTGTACCATCACTTAAAACGATAGCCCAAGTTTATCCGAAATATAAAAATCTAGGTGCAAAATTATTTTCTTTCAACATTATGATTATATTATTTTATTGTTTTCTTGTTTCCAGTATCATTATTGACAAGTCTGATGTTAATTAAAATATTTTTCTTTTGTAAGAATCTCCGCCTAAAAGCTTTTGAGATATCATTTTTTCTTTTTATATTCTTAAATTTCACTACAGTGTGTCTAGTGCATGTGTTTTTTCTTTCTTTCATGTTTAACACTCAAGGAGCTGTTTTAGTCTGAGGTTGCTGATCCTTTATTCCAAGTCACTTTAAAAATATTCCCATCTTCCATTTATTTTTTTCCTTTACATGTCATTTTCATACTTGTTTTCATCTTTTGTATCACTCAATTTTTTTTCTTTTTTAAGTAGGCTCCACACCCAACATGGAGCCCAACACAGGGCTTGAACTCACGATGCTGAGGTCAAGACCTGAGCTGAGATCAAGAGTTGTACACTTAACTGGCTGAGCCACCCAGGTGCCCCGGCACTAGTCTTTTGAAAGAACTTATTTCCTATAGTTGGAATCACCTGATGTTAGGGCTGTGGCCATCAAGAAGGTGGTATAGAATACTCAGGGTTAACTAGGTTCTGGTGACTCCTAACATAACTCCACTGGACTGCATGCTGCTAGGATTGTGTTTGCGTGTATCAGCCTGCTCTGGGCTGAATTGTATCTCCCCTCGCCAACCCCAGAAGTCCTAGTCCCAGTACATCAGAATATGACCTAATTTGGAAATAAGATCATTGCAGATATAATTAGTTAAGATGAGGTCACACTGAAGTAGGGTGGACTCCAATTTGATGTCCTTGTAAGAAGATAGCCATCTGAAGACAGACACAGGGAGAAGATCATGGAAGACCAAGGCTGATATTGGAGTTATACAAGCCAAGGAATGCCAAAGACTGCCAGAAACCACCAGAAATTAGGAAGAGGCAAGAAAGGATTTCCTTATAGGTTTGAGAGAGAGCATGGCCGTGTTAACAGCTTGAATCTGTACTTTTACCTTCCAGAGTTGTGAAAAAAATATATACCTATTGCTTTAAGCCACATGGTTTGTGATACTCTGCTATGGCAGCCCCAGGTGGCCAATATATATTTTCACAGTAGTGAGGGCACAGGTAGCGATCTTCCCAAAGGCAGTGAGATGGGGGAGTTTCCCTCCATCCCCCTTCCACCAGGGCTCACTACCCCAGGGTTTCAGTTCTCTCCAAACCTTTCCTCTCCCAAGATAGTTCTCACAGCCCTTACTTTTGCCCTCCAGTGCCATATACTTTTTGTTTACTTCTGTGGTATGAAAGTAAGATCATGGACTCAGAATTTAGAATTAGACTGTGCTTCTAACCAAAAGTATACATGTAGAAAGGAAATGGGCTCCCAGTCAGACATTGGGAGGTCACCACACCTCAGTTTCTTCGTTCATCAAAATGATGTTCCTTTTACACACAGCTACAATCTAAGACAAACCCCCTTTCCGAAGAATGCCTTATGGTCAGTAGAGGTAATGTCTTGTGACATTTGTAAGGAGAAAGGAATCACTCAAGTAACAGGGGAGCGGGCTTCCTGACAGTAAGATCAGGAATAGGAGAACTTACATGACTTGCAGGGCCGGGGGTGGGGTTGGGGGGAAGCCGTCTTGGTAGACATAAATTAACACGCTTCAAAAAGACTGTTTGAAAGGGGACCTGATATTGTATCTTTAAAAGAGGAGAGTAGGGCGCCTGGGTGGCTCAGTTGGTTGAGCGACTGCCTTCGGCTCAGGTCATGATCCTGGAGTCCCGGGATCGAGTCCCGCATCGGGCTCCCTGCTCAGCGGGGAGTCTGCTTCTCCCTCTGACCCTCTTCCCTCTCGTGCTTTCTGTCATTCTCTCTCTCTCAAATAAATAAAATCTTAAAAAAAAATAAAAGGGGAGAGTATATTTTTTAAGATTGTATTTATTTATTTGAGGTGGGGAGGGGCAGAGGAAGAGGGAGAGTCTTTTTTTTTAATTTTGTTTACTTTAATAGGTAGTAATAGTCTCAAAAATCTTTCTCTTCAGATGTTTGATTCCCTTCCAAAACTTTTGGCCTTTGAGCTTGAACGTGGAGCTTTACTCCATCAAGAATATGATTTTTTTGTTGTAGTGCATTCTGAAGTTCTTCTGAAGAAAACTGAATCCAACCCATACCTCTGTGAAATCCAGTCTCTTTGTCAAAAGGTACAGTGCACTTTCATACATGGCCAAACTGTGCAAAGTGTAGGGAGAGAGAGTCTTAAGCAGACTCCACACTGAGTGTGGAGCCTGATGCGGGGCTTGATCTCACGACCCTGAGATCATGACGGGAGCTAAAACCAAGAGTCGGATGCTTAACCGACTGCGGCACCCAGGCGTCCAGGGGAATAATTTTTTTCAGGAAAACATTATAAAAATTTATCAGTTGTTGAGAATTTAACTTTCTCTTACAGGTAACATGACACGTTCTACAAATTATGAGGGCAGATCTTATTCACTGACATCTGAGGTAGTTATCTTCTATTCCTAGTTTGTTGAGTGTTTTCATCATGAAAATGTGTTAAATTTTGTCAGATGCTTTATCTGCCTTGTGATGATTATGTGGTTTTCCCCTTAATTTTGTGTATGTGGTGTTTTACATTGAACAATTTTCATATGTGGAACCACACTTGCATTCCAGGAGTAAATCCCATTGATCATTGTGTATAATCCTTTTATTATGCTTTTGAATTCAATTTGCTAAAATTTTGTTGAGGATTTTTGCATGAATGTTCATAAAGGATATTGGCCTATAGTTTTATTTTCTTGTATTTTTTCTGGCTTTGGTATCAGGGTAACACTGGCCTCAGAATGAGTTATAAAGTGTACCCTCCTCAGTTTTTTATAAAAGTTGATCCTTGAGGGAGGATTGATATTAGTTTTTCTTTAAATGTTTGGTAGAATTCACCAGTGACACCATGAGGTCCAGGGCTTTCTTTGTCAGGAGATTTTTATTTTATATTTCATTTTAAAAAAATATTTGTTTCTGATTCAGTATTTATTAGTTATAGATTTTTTTTTTAAGATTTTATTTATTTATTTGACAGAGAGAGACACAGCGAGAGAGGGAACACAAGCAGGGGGAGTGGGAGAGGGAGAAGCAGGCTTCCCGCCGAGCAGGGAGCCCGATGCGGGGCTCGATCCCAGGACCCTGGGATCATGACCTGAGCCGAAGGCAGACGCTTAACGACTGAGCCACCCAGGCGCCCCTATTAGTTATAGATCTATTCAGATCAGAAAATTTTTATTTAGCCTTGGTAGGTTCTGAGTTTCCAGAAATTTCATTTCATCTAGGTTATCCAATTTGTTGGTATATAATTTTTCATAGTATTCTCCTATATTTTTTATGTAGAATTGGTAGTAATGCCCCAATTTTCATTTCTGATTTTAGTAATTTGAGTCTTCTCTCCTTTTTCCTTAGTCCATCTACCTAAAGGTTTGTCTCTCTTGTTAATCTTTCAAAGAAACATGTTTAATTTTCTCTATTGTTTTTCTACTCTGTGTTTCATTTGTCTGCTCTAATTTTTATTATTTCCTTCTCCAGAGCTAGTTTTGGGTTTAGTTTTGGTTCTTGTCTTATTCTTTCTGGTTTGTAATTTGGAGACTTTGTTTTCTAATGTAAGCATTTATAGCTATAAATCTCTCCCTTAACACTGCCTTCATTATGTCCCATAAGTTTTGGTATTCTTTTACATTCATTCATCTTTAAGTATTTGCCAATTTCTCTTGTGATTTCTTCTTTTATCCATTGGTTATTTAACAGTATGTTGTTTAATTTCCACAAATTAATTAATTTTCCAGTTTTACTTCTGTTACTGATTTCTAACTTTATTCTATTGAGGTCAGAGAAGATAACTTTGAATATCTACCTTTTAAAATCGATTGAGATTTTAATTTTTTAAAAAGATTTTATTTATTTGACAGAGAGAGACACAGCAAGAGAGGGAACACAAGCAGGAGGAGTGGGAGAGGGAGAAGCAGATTTCCCGCCGAGCAGAGAGCCTGATGCAGGACTCGATCCCAGGACCGTGGGATCATGACCTGAGCCGAAGGCAGACGCTTAACGACTGAGCCACCCAGGCGCCCCTAAAATCTATTGAGATTTAATTTGTGTTCTAACATATAGTCTATCTTGGAAAATGTCCCATGTACACTTGAGAACATGTAGTTTTGTTGGGTAGAGCGTTCTATATATGTCTGTTAGATCTAGCTGGTATTTTTGTTTTTAAATCCTCTACTTTACTTATCTTCTTTCTGTTCTATCCATTATTGAAAGTAGGGTATTGAAGTCTCCAACTATTATTGTACCACTGTCTATTTCTCCCTTTAATTCTGTCAGCTTTTGCTTCATATATTTGATGGGTCTGTTGTTAGGTGCATAAATGTTTATAACTCTTATAACTTGTTTCTGTATTTAACCTTTTATTAATGTTAATATATTAATAATGTCCTTCTATGCCTCTTGTAAACTTTTTTTGACTTAGTCTGTTTTGTCTGATATTAGTATAGTCATCTGCTATCTTTTGATTACTATTTGCATGGAGTATCTTTTTCCATCCTTTCACTTCCATCTATTTGTATCTTTGGATCTAAAATGAACCCTTGTAAGTAGCATATAGTTTGATCATGTATTTTTATCCATTCTGCCAATCTTTGTCCTTTGATTGGAGAATGTAATCCATTCAGATTTAAGTAACTATTGATAAAGAAGGACTTCTGTCATTTTGCTAATTATTTTCTATGCCTTATAGCTTTTTTGTCCCTCATTTTCTGTATTACTTCTTCTTTTGTGTGTTTATCTTTTGTAGTAAAATCCCTTTCTCACTTCCTATTGCATATATTTTATAGCTATTTGTTGTTACCATCGGAATTACATTTAATATCTTGAAGTTATAACACTCTAATTTGAATTTACACCAGTTAAACCTCAATAAAAGAAAAGCTCTGCTCTTTTACAGCTCTATCCCATCCCTTTTGGTTGTCAGTATCACAAAGTTACATCTTCATACACTGTGTGCCTCAAAACATGAACTAATAATTATTTTAAATGCACTGAACTCTTAAATTACACAGAAAACAAAATTTAGAGTTTAAAACCAAAGGAACAATACTAGCTTTGAGACTAATACCTGAGTTTGTAAAAAAAAAAAAAAATTAGGTTCTTGAATCACGTGGAAAGCAAAAAGTAGAGTTACAAACCATTGTTACAATACTAGCTTTTATAATTGCCCATGTATTTATCTTTACTGAAATATTTATTTCTTCGTGACTTCAAGTTACTGTCTAGTGCCCCTTCATTTCACCCTGCAGGACTCCCTTCAGCATTTCTTGTAGAGCAGGTCTAGTAGTAACAAACCCCCTCAAGCTTTTGTGTATCTGGGAATGTTTTAATTTTACTTCACTTTTGGACTGTTTGCCAGATATAGGGTTCTTAGATGACATTTTTTTTTCTTTTAGCACCTTGAATATATTGGCCCACTGCCTTCTGGGCTCCAAAGTTTCTGATGAGAAATCTGCTGGTAATCTTACTGAGGATCTCTTGTACACAATGAGTCACTTCTCTTCTGCTCCTTTCAAGATTCTCTTCACCCAGCCAGAATTACTCTGATTATTATTTCCCAACGAACACAGAAGGCATCACAGGCTCCCTCCACCGCTGCAGCCCTGACTGCCTCCCTGCCTGAGACCAGTCCCTTGTTGGGGCACTGAAACCCATCTCTGCTCCGTCCAGTCCACCTGTTCCAGCAACTACCAGGAGGGTTTCTAGAAGTGGGGTGGGAGTAGGGGGGAGTTGTCCAATGGAGTGAGTGGTTAGGTAAGATGATTGCCATAGAACTGACCAACTGACCAAAATGGTCATTCGGGTAATGTCTGATTCCTGCCCTTGGAAACTACTGCCCTTTCTTTTTGACTTGTTGACTTTTACTTGTAGGGGAAACACATTCATGGAAATCCGAAAATATGCAGCTCTTTCTCACTTCCCTTCCTCATTTCACTTAGCCCACCTGCTGGATGGTGGGAGATTTGCTGGGCAGACCCCGAGGTAGGGCTTAAGTAGATTACCGCGGCTCCCCGACTCAGCCCGGCTCCCTGGCTCCTGAGCCTGGCCGGGCTCCCCAGCCCCACGCTTTACCTCCACCTTCTCTCCGGTGTACTGGGGCTGGGACTCGCGGGACCTGTCGGAGGTGACCTGGCCCTCCGCGTCTCCACCCTGGAAGCCCGCCCCATTCTGGCCAAAGCTACGGAGCCCCATAACAGACCTGGGCCTGCCCTACCCGCGTCGATCTGGGGACTTGGCCGCACCCCGATTCCTGCACCGCCCCTAGGTAACACTAACCCTAGCCTGAACCCGCTCTGGCGGCGAGGGGAACTCGGCTACCGGTCCTCTTCTCGGCCCGCTGTCCACCTCCAGGTCTCCTCCGAGTCTCCTATGTTCCTGTGTCTCTGGTTCTTTAATTGCCCCCAGTAAACAGGGCGGCCATGGATGATTATTCTCCACCGTCCCCTCAAAGGTAGCAGCCACGGATCCTGCCCGTCCTGAGTCCCGGATAAACAAAGCCCCGGGAGTTTCTCTCCGTCCCTTGCCCGCTAGAAGAAAGGCCCCGAGATAGGGGCCTGTTGTCCGCCGTCCCTTCTCATCCTCTGCCCCCAATAAACATGGCGGTGTGTCCTTGTCCGTCCCGTGCCCCCAACAAACATGGCCCAAAATACCTTCCGCCGGAAGTCTGGCGCGACGGCTGCTGGGTCAGCTTTCTAGTTCGTGCTTTTGGTGGGAGACAGAAAAGTCGAACTAACACCAGTAAAGATCATCTCCGCAGGTTTTAACGAAGTCATTGCGATTGGTTTGATTGTTCCCAGCCTCCCCAGCTGCACGTTGTAATCTCAGAATTACATCTACAGGTGACGAAACTCCACGGTGTTGATTCCAACTGGTTTCAGTCTTAGAGGCAGTCATACTTGCAAGGTCTAGGGTCTCTTTATATTGCCCCTCTGTGCGAACTGCATTTTTAGTGCCGTGATCAGGAACAACTAAGGATAGCCTGAAACATTTAACAATGTACATATCGTGGTGTGTGACAAAAGGGCAAAAGAAAGTGGATTACTAACCCTAACCTTTGGGCAGCTACACCAGTTATGTCATGAATTTGCTAACTGGATGGGAGGGACAAACCAGAACGTCCCTGAGGCTCTGGGAAAAGCCCAGGGGCTTCTGGCATGTGGACCAGGCTCTTCTCTGGCGGCCCTTAGATGACTCCAACAACTAGGCAAGTTAGTGAATTAAAGGGAGTGTTCAGAATAGTTTGGAAGGAGGTTGGTATTGGTGAGTATTTTGCCCAGGACCATGTGAGGACAGGCGAGATGAGAGGGACCAGGAGGCTGAATGGTAGGAAAGGGAAGTGGGAGGAGGGAAGTGCAGGTGCCTCGCCTCTGTGCTGCCTCACCTGGCTCTGATTTACCCTCCAAGGATGCAGACCTGCTTCCTCTTGCTCTGTGCTCCAGGCTGAGATGAACTTCAAAGACTGTGTCCCTCTCCTTGATGGAGTGGTGCCTTCTAGGTCCTGCTCAGTGGGGCTTCTACAGGGACATAATGCAGGAGACCTGCAGGAAGCTAGTCTTGCAGGGTAAAAACTGCCCTGCAAATCTTAAATGCGTCTTAGCTTCATTCTCTCTAAGCATAACTGTGGGTTCTGAAGCTGAGTGATGTTTGGACTCAGGATCCATCAAGGCTTAAGACAAGAGAGGGCCTCATCTCTCAGACAGTTTAGCACACTGGGAAGACCATGGATTTGAAGTCAGACCTGGGATGGGGTCAGTTCTGTACTTAGAATCTTGTTCAAGACATTTAAATTCTCTGAGCCTTGGCTTCTTCTTTTTTTTTTTTTTTAAGATTTTATTTATTTGAGAGAGAGTGAGCGAGCGAGAGAGCATGAGTAGGGGGAGAGGCAGATGGAGAAGGAGAGGCAGACTTCCCTGCTGAGCAGGGAGCCTGATGTGGGGCTCGATCCCAGGACCCTGGGATCATGACCTGAGCCGAAGGTAGCCGCCTAACTGACTGAGCCACCCAGGGGCCCCTGAGCCTTTGTTTCTATTAAGAAGAGAATAATTCCTTATAGAGTTGTTTAAATTAAATGAGACAAGTATATTAAGTTCCTAGTTGAATACCTAGTACCTTGTAGTGAATTTAAAAAAAAAAAGTTGTTTCCTTTTCTCCATTGTTAAGGAGAGTTTGAAATGGGCTGTCTTCTTTTGGGATCCCTGATTTTACACTTTCTTCCTCTTTGAGCTCCTCTGATAACCAGCCTAAACACTCCAATTCCAGGACTCCTTCAAAGGTCCAGCATGAAACCCACACCCAGTATCAGCTGATTTGTAGCATCACCATTGTTTTTATCTGGGATTCTTGATTGTGTGGAAATATTGGGAAACTTGCAGAATCAAGGGAGATGGTGTAGGAAACAAGGATGCTTTGGAAGAACAGGGGCAGCAGGCTCCACATAGCTGGAACTGTCTGCTCTGCTAAGTGAAATTTCTACCAATGTCCCCTCTGCCTTTCTCTGATTCACACACATAGGTCACATATGTTCTCCCTGACTGGACTGTGGCAGGGTGAGGAAGCTTATGACTCAGCTGCCCAAGAGGAAACCTTGAATTAATGTTCCTCCAAGATTACACACAGTGGGGCTGAGGCAGTTCCCCCAAAAGAACCTGGGTGCCACTAAGAAGGAGGCAGGTGTTGGAGAGCTAAAAACCAGCAAATGCCAACCATGTGAGGCACCTTTATCCAAGTACTGTGCCAAGCTCTTCACATAATCTCACTTAATTCTTGCAACAAACCAAAGAAGGTGGGTACAACTACTCCCCCCACTTTACCGATGAAGAACTGGATGATCAGAGAGGTTAAGTACCTTCTTTAAAGTTACACAGTAAATATTGGAGCTGAGATTTGAATGCAGACATTCCCACCTTCACAGTAGTGCCCTTGACCACTGCACCATACTCCTTTTCTGCTTTCCCACTGAGGAAAGGAGACACAAGTTTGTTATTTCTCTATACCTAAATATTACTTTTAACCCACTATGTGAGCCTGTACCCTGGACTGTTAAAATTATGGCTTCTCTAGAAGTCCCTGTCTCTAACAACATGCCTTTGTAAACCTAGAGACTGGCACTGGTGCAGGTATGTTCTGTGTGCCCAAGATACATCATTTACTTTCCCAAGAGAAGGAATCCCATGTTCTGACCTGGTCATCTCAGCTTACTAGCAAAAACACTGTAAATAAAAATTATGTCTAATTTGGGAGGTTTAAAAACCAAAGAGAAATAAAGTCAAGATAGGAATAGCAGATGAGTCAGGAAGGGGTGAATAGAACTGGAGTATTCAAAGTTCTTTATGTCATTCAGAAGGAAGGTAAAAATATTGACAAACCTAAGACTTATACTAAGAAGGCATGTTAAAATTTCAAGATTAACCATAAGAGCATAGAAATAGTGTAGTTTCCAAGCTTGTAGACAGAGAAACACTGAAAGAAAGAAAAAACCCTAATCAATTCAAAGTAAGGTGAGAAATGAGAAAAAGTGATAAAAAAGCAGGATACAAGTCATAAAAGTATCGGTAGGTTAAGTTTTCCTGTTATAAGGCAAAGATTGCCAGACTGGATTTGTTTTTAATCAGGCTATATGGAGACCTATGTAAAACCTGAGGACACAAAGTTTAAAGTAAGAAGATGGAAAAAAGAAAGTTATTGAAGCTGTATAACTATGATGAAGTATAAACTTTAAGATCAAGGTCATTACTATAGATAACAGAATGCCATTACATAATTCTGTAACGTTTATTTAACCAGGAAGAAAAAAATATTTTATTTATTTAAAGATTTTATTTATTTGAGAGAGAGAGAATGAGAGATAGAGAGCACGAGAGGGAAGTGTGTCAGAGGGAGAAGCAGACTCCCTGCTGAGCAGGGAGCCCGATGCCGGACTCAATCCTGGGACTCCAGGATCATGACCCGAGCTGAAGGCAGTCGCTTAACCAACTGAGCCACCCAGGCGCCCAAGAAAAAAAATATTTCAAATTTACAGTTTCAAAATACTTCAAAATTATAGAATCATAAAGAGCAATATACATCGGGTGCCTGGGTGGCTCGGTTGGTTGGGCGATTGCCTTCGGCTCATGTCATGGTCCTGGAGTCCCGGGATCGAGTCCCACATTGGGCTCCCTGCTCAGTGGGGAGGGGCGGCGGGGTCTGCTTCTCCCTTTGACCCTGTTCCCTCTCGTGCTCTCTGTCTCTCATTCTCTCTCAAATAAATAAATAAAATCTTTTTAAAAAAAGTAATACACATATTCACCATTATAGAAGGGTGTTATATGCCTCTTTCAATAATTGATAGACCAGACCAAAAAAAAAAAAAAAAATCTAAGGATTGAGTCTTTTTCCCAGCTGACACCAACTATGTGGTGTCTTCTCCAACACCAGCTAGAGTCCTATAATTCAACTTAATTTTGACACTAACTACCAGAGGTAGAGCAGACCACACAGGTTAAGGGCTCACCCACAAGACTGCCCACACTTCAGACACTGGTCGCAAGCATCAAGTGCCAAGGATACTCACTTTTGTGTGACTGAGATATCAAATCAGGGGTTCCCACAACCCCTGCCCCCAAGCTCAACAATTTGCTAGAAGGACTTTACAGAACCCAGGAAAATACTAACTTATGATTGCAATTTATTACAAAAGATACAAATCAAGAGCTAGATGAGGAGGTAAGTAGGGTAAGCCTGATAGGGTCCCAAGTACAGAAGCTCCTGTCTCTATGGATTTGGGGTGCATCACCTCCCAGCACATAGATGTGTTCATTAACTTCAAAGCTACCCAAACCCCCTCCTTTAGGGGTTTTCATGGAGGTTTCAATATGTAGGCATGGTTGTGTTCATTGATGATTAGCTCAATCTCTAGCCCCTAACCCCTCCCTGGAGGTTGGGAGATGGGGCTGAAAGGTATAAACTTTTTTTTTTTTTTTAAGATTTTATTTATTTATTTATTTGACAGAGAGAGACACAGCAAGAGAGGTAACACAAGCAGGGGGAGTGGGAGAGGGAGAAACAGGCTTCCCACGGAACAGGGAGCCTGATGCAGGGCTCGATCCCAGGACCATGGGATCATGACCTAAGCCAAAGGCAGACGCTTAACGACTGAGCCACTCAGGTGCCCTGAAAGGTGTAAACTTCTAATCAAGGCTTAGAATTTCTATTGACCAGCCCTCATCTTGAAGCTATCTAGGTGGCCACAATGCTCCTATCATCCTTATCACTTAGGAAATTCCAAGGGTTTTAGGAACTCTGTGCCGTGAACCAGGGACAAAAATAAAATATTTTTCTTATATCATATTTTTTAGATGAGTTGTGTTCCACTTTGAATCCTAATAGCAATTAAACAATAACATATGCAGGATTAATTACAAAAAATGTGAAAGGTCTTTAGGGACAAAGTTTTGAAACTTTATTGAAAAATATAGAAAAGATGTAAATAAATGAGAGGTATTCCAGGTTCATGTTAGATTCACGATTATTTAATATGGAGAGTCAATTCTCACAAAATCCTTTATAGAATTAATTCTAACAAAATCCCAAAGCAGTTTTTAATGGAAACTGACAAGCCAATTTGAAAATGTGTATGGAAAAACAAAGGTCCAAGCATAGTTGAGGTGCCCTTGAAGTAAAAGAACAGGGTGGGGGGATTTACTTTATCTGTATTAGACTTATTGTATATTTTTTAATTTTAAAATTTAAATTCAATTTAATTAACATATAGTGTATTATTAGTTTCAGAGGTAGACTTCAGTGATTCATCATTTGCATATAACACACAGAGCTCATTCCATCAAGCGCCCTCCTTCATGCCCTCACCCAGTCACCCCATCCCCCCACGCATCTCCCCTCCAACCAACCTATTTCCTATAGTTGAGTCTCTTATGGTTTGTCTCCGTTTTCGTCTTATTTTTCCTTCCCTTCCCCTATGTTCATCTATTTTGTTTCTTAAATTCCACATATGCGTGAAATCATATATTTGTCTTTCTCTGTCTTATTTTGCTTAGCAGCATACCCTCTAGTTCCATCCACATCATTGTAAATGTCAAGATTTCATTCTTTTTGATGGCTGAGTAGTATCCCATTGTATATATAGACCACATCTTCTTTATCCATTCCTCTGTTGATGGACATTTAGGTTCTTTACATAGTTTGGCTATTGTGGACATTGTTGCTATAAACACTAGGGTGCATGTGCCCTACGAATCACTGTTTGTATCCTTTGGATAAATACTTAACAGTGCAATTTCTGGGTTGTAGGGTGCTCTAGTTTTAACTTTTTGAGGAGCCTCCATACTGTCTTCCAGGGTGGCTGCACCAATTTGCTTTCCCATCAGTGTTAAGAGGGTTCCCCTTTCTCCACATCCTCGCCAACATCTGTTGTTTCCTGAGTTGTTAATTTTAGCCATTCTGACCCGTGTGAGGTGGTATCTTATTGTGATTCTGACTTGTATTTCCCTGAGGCCAAGTGATACTGAGCATTTTTTCATGTGTCTGTTTGTCATTTGTATGTCTTCTTTGGAGAAATGTCTTTTCATGTCTTCTGCCCATTTCTCGACTGGATTGTTTGCTTAGGTGTTGAGTTTGATAAGTGTTTTATAGATTTTGGATACTAGCCCTTTATCTGATATGTCATTTGCAAATATCTTCTCCCATTCTGTCAGTTGTCTTTTGGTTTTGCTGTTTTTTTTGCTGTGCAAAAGCTTTTTCTCTTGATGAAGTCCCAAAAATTCATTTTTGCTTTTGTTTCCCTCGCCTTTAGAGACATGTCTAGCAAGAAGTTGCCGCAGCTGAGGTCAAAAAGGTTCTGCCTGTGTTCTCCTCTAGGATTTTGATGGATTCCTGTCTCACATTGAGGTTTTTCATCCATTTTGAATTTATTTTGGAGTATGGTGTAAGAAAGTGGTCCAGTTTCATTCTTCTGCATGTGGCTGTCCAATTTTCCCAACTCCATTTGTTGAAGAGACCGTCTTTTTTCCAGTGGATATTCTTTCCTGCTTTGTTGAAGATTAGTTGACCATAGAGTTGAGGGTCCATTTCTGGGTTCTCTATTCTGTTCCATTGATCTATGTGTCTGTTTTTGTGCCATTACCATACTGTCTTGATGATTACAGCTTTGTAATACAGTTTGAAGTCCAGAATTGTGATGCTTCCCACTTTGGTTTTTCTTTTTCAACATTCCTTTGGCTATTTGGGGTCTTTTCTGGTTCCATACAAATTTTAGTGTTGTTTGTTCCAGATCTGTGAAAAATGTTGATGGTATTTTGATAGGGATTGCATTGAATGTGTAGATTGCTCTAGGTAGCATAGACATTTTAACAATATTTGTTCTTCCAATCCATGAGCATGGGATGTTTTTCCATTTCTTTGTGTCTTCCTCGATTTCTTTCATAAGTGTTCTATAGTTTTCAGAGTACAGATCCTTTCCCTCTTTGGTTAGGTTTATTCCTAGCTCTCTTATGGTTTTTGGTGCAGTTGTAAATGGGATTGATTGTTGGATTTCTCTTTCTTCTGCCTCATTGTTAATGTATAGAAATATGACTGACTTCTGTGCATTGATTTTATATCCTGTGACTTTGCTGAATTCCTGTATCAGTCCTAGTAATTTTTTTGTGGAGTCTTTGGGTTTTCTACATAGAGAATCATGTCATCTGTGAAGAGTGAGAGTTTGATTTCTTTGCTGATTTGAATGCCTTTTATTTCTTTTTGTTGTCTGATTGCTGAGGCTAGAACTTCCAGTACTCTGTTGAACAGCAGTGGTGATAATGGACATCCCTGTATATCAGACTTATTGTAAAGATTGGCAGTTAAGCAGAGTGGCATTACTGTGAGGCTATACAAAAGGCCTAATGGAAGACAGTGTAGAGCTCTGAAATACATCCATGCATATGTGGAAATGAACTTCAAACAGAGGTGCATTGCAGACTTGAATTCCACAAATGGAGTTAGAAAAGTTGATTATCCATATTTTAAAAAATAAAACAAACTCCTATTTTACAAAAGACACAAAAATCACTTCCAGACAAAAAATTTGAATGATCCCAGCTTAACAAAAGGTTCTTAAGACACAAAAGGGGAAGATAAAAAGATTGATACATTCAACAATGTTCAAAATAAGAATCTCTTGGGCGCCTGGGTGGCTCAGTTGGTTAAGCGACTGCCTTCGGCTCAGGTCATGATCCTGGAGTCCCAGGATTGAGTCCTGCATCTCGGGGGGAGTCTGCTTCTCCCTCTGACCCTCTTCCCTCTCGTGCTGTCTACCATTCTCTCTCTCAAATAAATAAAATCTTTAAAAAACAAAAACAAAAACAAAATAAGAATCTCTTTTCATCAAAGTATACTATAATGAAAATGAAAGAACCCTACAACTTCGCTTTTCCACTCCTAGATAGATCTTAGAGAAATACCTGAACATCGGTGCCATCCAAGAATATGCCTAGTACGTTTATAACAGCAAAAACAAAAACAAAAAAGTGGAAGAAACGAATGTTTATTGTTGGGTTTCCTTATACAGTAGAATATTATCACCAGTGAAGACAGTGAACTACAACGGTACACAGCAACATGTGTAACCCTCACAAACTTATTGAGAAAAACAAGCTTAAGAACACATATAGGATGATTTAATGTATGTAAAGTTCAAAACATGCAAAACTAAACAGTATTATTTAGAGATACATATTTGTTATTTTTAAAAAAGATTTTATTTATTTGTCAGAGAGTGAGTGAGAGAGAGCACAAGCAGGGGTAGTGGCAGGCAGAGGGAGAAACAGGCTCCCCGCTGAGCAAGGAGCCTGATACAGGACTTGATCCCAGCACCCTGGGACCATGACCTGAGATGAAGGCAGCTGCTTAACTGAGTCACCCAGGCATCCCAATATTTATGTTATGTACGCACACATAAGTCCTGAAAGACATTGATAATGCTCTGTTTCTTCAACTGGGTGGTAGTTACATGCATTTTTTATTTTTATCTTCAAATAGATTTATTTATACAGTTAATCTTCATTATTATGGATTCCGTATTTGCAAATTCACCTGGTTGCTAAAATTTACTTGTAACCCCCAAAACCTCCCCTCGTGCTTTCACAGTCATTCACAGACATGCACAGAGTAATGAAAATTCTGGGTCACTACACTTACATGTTCCCAGCTGAGGATGAACAGGCAACCCTGCTCTCATACTGTAAACCAGTGTCCTTTTCATAGTATATTCAATGTTACACTTTTTTGCATTCTTGTGCTTTTTGGTGGTGATTTTGCTGTTTAAAATGGCCCTCGAGCATAGTGCTGGGGGGTTGTATAGTGTTCCTAAGGTATGCTGTGCCTTACGGAGAAAATACATGTGCGGGCACCTGCGTGGCTCAGTTGGTTAAGCGACTGCCTTCAGCTCAGGTCATGATCCTGGAGTCCTGGGATCGAGTCCCACATCGGGCTTCCTGCTCAGTGGGGAGTCTGCTTCTCCCTCTGACCCTCTTCCCTCTCGTGCTCTCTATCTCTCATTTTCTCTCTCTCAAATAAATAAAATCTTTAAAAAAAAAAATACATGTGCCATATAAACTTCATTCAGGCACTAGTCATCATGCTGTTGGCCATGACGTCAATGTTAATAAATCAACAACATATATTAGATCTATATGTTAATATATATTAAATAGAAATATATAAGAAGGTGATGTATCAATCGGTTGATGAAAATGTGACTGGAGGCTCCCAGGAACCCAACTGTACTTCCCCTAGGAGTGATGGTTCAGTATTCACAAATTCAGTGTTCTCAGTTACTTTATAGAACTACCTTGAATAATAAGAAGTGACTGCATATGAATATTGATATTTGCAGGTATGAAATTTGTAATATATTTTCTAAAGAGGCTAGGGCAGTAGGCAGAGGAAAGATCATTTTAGTGGAGACTAGTGGAGACTTATCTATTCAAGAAATAGGGAGTAGCCATGGTGATGGAGAGTGAAATGTTAGGAGTGGTTTCTGGGGTTGTTGTGGAGGTGCAGAAGCCAAGGAGAGGAAGCTGAAGACTTGTACTTACTTTTATAAGTCCTTTTTACACGCCAGGGTGGGAAGCAGTGGAGAGATGTGGAGACTTATTGACATGTAAGTCAGGTCCTCTACGCCTTCCTCTCTAAAGTTCTTCAAGGCCCTGCTGTCTGGGTCTGGGGGTTTGAATAGGTGCTAGTACTGCCAGGGAAGTAAAATGAGGTGTCTGTGCAGGGCAGAGGCCAGTGGGGTTGCAGGGGCCTGTAAGGAGAAGGTCAGAAGGCTGGGAGATCAGTGGGACCAGAGCAGAGTGAGGTCTGGAAAAAGTTGTCTCTGTATGATTTGTAGGGCATGTGCTGGCTGGAAGGTCAGGCAAACAGCTGTCCATGTCAGCTAGGAAGCCTGGACTTCATGCTGGAGGAAACAGATTCCTAGGCAAGAGAGTAACATAGCTTTTGTTTTAGAAAGCTCACTCCCACCACAGGATGTTTCAGAACAGACAAGAGGGAGTGGAAGTGCAGAGATTAGCAAGGCCTGGATTGAGGTTGTTCAGGGCAGAGATGGTGTGTGTGTGGGGAGGGGTGGAGACCACTGAGGAGATAAACTGATAGGACTGGGTGGCTGATTGCATATAGGGCTGTGGAAGAGGACAGTCTGGTGTGAGGCTTGTGCTCAGACACAGATGTCTGGGTGGAGAAAGCTTTCTGGAAGAAGCAGTTCTGGGCCAAGTCACACAGGTTGATTCACAGCCAAACAAGGCAGGAAAAAGCCCTTTTGGATCTGGAACCCACTCACCACCAAAACCTCCAGTCTGCCAGGACTGAAACACATCTAACTGTGGTGGTTTAAAAATATGTCTAAAAGTTTTTGATATTCCTCCCTTCAAGAGGGGTCACCAGAGACCCTAACTTAGAACCAAACAGCTATACTGTTGCTAGATTCCTGATCCTCAGAAACTGTACCAGATGTTTACTGTTTTCGATTTGCTAAGTTTTGTGACAACTTGTTAGGCTGCAATAAGTAATACACCAACTATCTGTGATGACCAAATTTCTACCCTCTGACACCTCCCAGCCCATCCACTGCCTCAGGACACGACACTTCTACTCCGATTTCCCTGACAGGAATATCATCAGACAGCACTCAGACTCGTGTCCTCCTGAAGCCCCTCGTCCTTCTTGCGGAGGTCGGCTGACGCCTGTGACCCCGGGCAGGGAGGAGGCACCCTGGTCTGTAGTGCGGTAGGATGGGAGGTCTGCCCTGGGGCCAAAGGGGCAAGGCAGATTGTGGGAGGGGGCTCCCTCTCTGCCCTCTCCCCTGCCGCGCTCATCCAGGCCACCAAGTGCGCAGGCTCTTCCCCTGTTTCTGAAATCCCTCCACATCCCCAGCCTCAGCCGCCCCCAGCCCGTCCGGCCCTCGTCCCAAGACAGCGAGGGATTTTTAAAACACACATCTGAGTAGGACCACATCACTCTTCGGATGAACGTCTCTTCCCCTTACGCTCAAAATCAAAGCGGACAGGAGGCTCTCCTTCGGCGCCTGCATGACCGGATCTCGCCCAACTCTCCGACCTCGCCTTGCACCGCGGCCCCTGCCCCCGGCCTCCTTCCCGCTAACCGACCAGTCCCGCCGGCCTGGCACGGGCTGCTTTCCGGAGGTCTTTGCTGACCACTCGCCGTCCCGTTTCGGCCGCTATTCACGACGCTTCTCTGTGACGGGTTTTCTCTCCCCACTAGGTGAGCTTTGAGAGAATTCCCTCGTTTGGGGATTGTCCTTCCATCCAGAGCGGTGCCTGCCCACTGCGCCGTCCGCGCCCAGCGGAGCTCGGCGCCGCAGACGCGTTTCCGGAGGAGGGAATTTGAGATCGGAGCTCAGGCCCTACGTAATCTCCGGCGGCGACGGCGGCGCATGGCGGTGAGCTGCGCGGAGAAAGCGTGTGGGTGCCGGGGTCTTGGGCCGTCGGCGGCCGCCCGTGACCCTTATGCTGCTCCCCCTTTCTCCAGACCCTAGGACGCGCTGCTCGGGAGAAATCAGCGGCCGAAGGCCCAGGTACCGCCCGCGCGCCCCGCAGCCCCCGGCCCCCTGGATCGCTTCCCAACGCCCCGAGTCCTTCCGCCATCAGATCCCATCCGGTCGGTCTCTGCTTAGGGCTCTCCACATGCAGTGACACCGCTCCCGGGGAGCACCCCGAACGCCGCGGAGGCGCCGCAGCCTCCAAGAAGCAAAAGAAGAAGAAAGTCCGGGATGGGGCCTCTGTGGCGAATGGAGACGGGAAGGTCTCAGAAAAGCTGACCTCAGAGGAAGCGCCCCTAAGCGCGGAGGCTCAGGCAAGGCGGGCCTCGGTCGGGAAGGGTGGCGATCCATGATGCATCCCGGGTGTGAGTGCGCTGGCCGGTGCGTGTGGTCTCGGAGTTTCGGAGTTAAGGCAGGGAGAGGGATGGGACGGGAGGGTGGGAGGGGTCCCGGTGGGATGGGGCTGGAGGCCGCGGGGTCCTGCTGCCGTCTCATAGCCACTCTCCCCAATTCATCACAGGCGGAGCAGCTGGCCCGGGAACTGGCGTGGTGCGTGGAACAGCTGGAGCTGGGCCTCAAGATGCAGAGACCCAGTCCGAAACAGAGTGAGGAGCCTTTCTGTCGAGTTGAGGGGGAGGGGAACCGTGATAGTGCTGCTATGGCCTGCGGGTGGTGCCACGGGATGGAGTTGTCATTGCTGTAGGACGGCAGGAGGTGAGGATAGAGGTTACTAGTCATTTGTTTTTATTTTCAGAAGAGCAGGCTATTGGGGCAATCCGAACCCTTCGCAGCGAAAGAACCCCCCTGCCCCGGAAGAGGCAGCTGATGCACTCCTTGTTTGGGGACTACAGGGCTCAGATGGAAGCTGAGCGGCGCGAGGCCCTTCGGGTACTCAGAACTGGTGAGAAGTTGATTCCAGAGGGTAGGGAGGAAGAGCCCGAGGAGTGACAGGAAGAAGCCCAGAGTAACAGGGCTGTCGAGGGCGGGCAGGGGGAGGACACCGACTCACTGAGGCCTGGGAGAGCAGGGAGAGAAGAAGCTGGGGCTGTTTTAGAGAGAGAGAGAGAGAGAGAGAGAGAGAGCGCTCGGTGGGGAGGGGCAGTGGGAGAGAGAATCTCAAGCTGACTCCCCGATGAGAGCAGAGCCTTGTGCTCTATGGGGGGCTGGATCTCCTGACCCTTAGATCATGACCTGAGCTGAAATCAAGAGTCAGAAGCTTAATTGAGACACCCAGGTGCTCCTGTCTCTAGTGGAGTTTGATGATAATACCTTCCCTAAAATTTTGAGCAGTGAATCAGTTTTCTGTCCCAAGGGGTTAGAGTTGAATGGGCGCAGGTAATGTTAGCTGTTATGACTGTTCTGACACTGTCTGTCCCCTCCCCCACAGCAGCCCGCACAGCACAGGTGCAGCCTGTAGGTGAGGCCACCAGAAAGAAGAGTGGAAGGGTCTGCAGGCCTCGCCAGGCAGGGGTAGCCAAGGCCACACTGGACACTCCTGATAAAGAGTTTAGGTTCAATTTCTTTTAGCTTGTCTTCCATCCTGGAACACTTTCCCTGCCCAGGTAGTATGGGGGTTTGTCTTGAGTGCAGAGCCTTTCCAGGAATGCTCTGTCAGACAGATGTGGGGTTGGTCTGTCCATGGCTGGTCATTGGATCTGGTGCCATGGCTGTGGGACAGATGTGAGACCAGCCTATTGGGTACTGTCAGATAAGCACAAGACCCATTTGTAGGTTTTCAGATGAAATGTTCTTCCTGTCAGAAGAAGGAGGTCCGTTTAGAAAAGCTTCTACAATTCCTGAAGTGAGTGTTCAGCATGTTGTAGAAAGAATGTTTTACTCAGTCTTTAGGCTGAGATTAAGCAGCTGTTTGTAGTAAGGACTATGGAGGAAGCTGTATAACCGTATACTGGTGCTCGAATGTCCTGTCAAATGGTGTAGTGCTTTATCTCATAATGTCATGTTGCACTAATAAAACTATTTTTTGTAAACATGGATTAGTGAATTCGTGTGCTAACCCATCTGAGTACAGATGAGGCAGGCATCTGGCATGGTTGGGTTCCAGGCTCACCACAATGCTTGGTCCTTAGTATTGCCCTCATTCTTGAGCATATCTCATCCTCAGGGAGCCAGCGTGGCTTCCAGAAGGCCAGGCTTTGTTTTTAGGCGCAGAGAGCTTCTTGTCTTCACACTCCTGGCTGAAGACTGGGGCTGAGCCTCAGTAGATGACCTCTCCAGACCTTGGCTGCTCCAAGTGATAGTCCCAGGACTTTTGTTGCATCGAATCGGGTGGCTTCATGCAGTTGTGATGCCATCTTTGCTGGTGTCTCCCACGCTTGCGTCCCAGACTAGAAAGATACCTGGAGCCCAGCTGCCTACTCAGCATTTCTCCTTTGATGTTTCATGGGCATTTCATACTTGACGTGTCCAAAACATTTGATTGTCCCCTAAATCTCCCTTTGTCTTCTGCTTTTGAGTGAATGGCCCTACTGCCCACCTAGTTGATTAGGCCAAAAACCTGTGTCATCCTTTCTTGCTTTCCTTCTCCCACACAAGTGTTCAGTACTTTAGCTTGTATGTGAGTTCTGTCTTCAAACTACATCTCTAATCTTTTGTGCTTTCTCTTCATTGCTCGGCATTCTAGTCCTGGCCCTGGCTCTTCCCCTGACTGCTGTGTGAGCCTCCTGGTTAGTGTCAATACGTCGCTTTTGCCTCTTGTGTGTTCAGTGCAGCCAGTGGTCCTCCATGTATATTGATTGGGTCCTATTTCTCTGATCTAGTGACTTTATTGTACCTAGGATACAATGCGAAGGCTGGTGGACAAAGTCCCACTTAGGGCCTGCACACATTTAGGCTCCTGACCACCTCTCTGATGTGGCCCCCTTTTCTTGTTCCCACCTTGCTGCCTTCTTGTCTGCTCCTGAGATAACCAACTCAGTCCTGCCTCAACGGTTTCAATCCTGGTATGATGTTCACTAAAAGTCCACTTGTAGCAGGTCTTGGACTCTGGGGAACATGGTGCATGGAGAATGGGAAACAGGAATCATCTGAAGACAAGAGATGGGAGGGCACTGTTTAGCCTCTGGGCCATCAACCCTGCTTCCCTCTTGGGTCATTTTTCTACTCAGGATGCTCCTTTAGCTTGTACCCAGCTGTGTTCTTGGTGGTGTTTCATCCATGGTTTGCATGTTGGGCAACCACAGCTAAGTCACACCCCTTACCCTGGCTGCGGTTTACCCATCTATAAATGGGGTGGGTGTAGGTGGTGCTAGGTGAGGTTAACTGGCCTACCTACACCGCTCTCAGGCCTCGGTGTTCTGGTCTATGCAACAGGCCCTGCTGTGTGGGGGTCTCAACAGCAGCTCCATAGCTCTGCAGCTCATGTTTGGTTCTTCCTAGTGACCTTTGCAGCAACACCCACATGTCTGACACAAATACCACTGGACGATGATCATTTGTTCTACGAACTTTTTTTTTTTAAAGGTTTTATTTGACAGAGAGCGTACGATCGGGGGACTGGTGGAGGGAAAGGGAGAAGCAGACCTCCCGCTGAGCAGGGAGCCCGATGTGGGGCTCCATCCCAGAACCCTGGGATCATGACCCAAACCAAAGGTAGATGCTCAACTGACTGAGCCACCCAGGCGTCCTTGTTCTACAGACTTTTATCAGCACTTGCTCAGTTCCCCATGGCCTATTCCAAGGACTGTATTCTTTCTAGCAGCTGGGGGTCCTCCCCCTTATTTGAGTCCCATTGTCTCCTGAAAAATGGAGGTGTATTACCTACCTTCTGGGTGTCTGACCAGGATATGCCAACATCCCCCAAGGTTTTGGAAGCCCCTTTAATGCCTACATGCAACTGCACATGCCCCAGGTATCTTGGGGTTCCCAGGAAGCCCCCAGCTTAGTTTTCCCGCTTGCTGTGCCCCTGTGGGACTCACCAAAAGCTGGGTCCTCTGGCCTAAAACTCTTTCCAGTTATGCCCTTCCAGTCCTTGGCTCAGCTGTTCCCCCCCGCCCACCCTGATCTCTGGTGATGTGGACACCCCACATGGGGAGCTTCAGAAACAGGTGACACTCAGCCCTTTTCCTGTTGTTTTACTTAAAAAGGGAGACAAACCATGAGAGACTCTTGGCTCCAGGAAAAAAACAGGGTTGCGGAAAAGGGGGTGGATGGGGGGTTGGGGTAACTGGGTGATGGGCATTAAGGAGGGCATGTGACGTGATGAGCACTGGGTGTTACATGCAACTAATGAGTCGCTGAATATTATATCAAAAACTAATGATGTATTCTGTGTTCACTAATTGAATTAAAAAAAAAGGAATGCTAGTTTCTTACAGTTCTCAATAGTGAATTCCAGAGGAGTAGAAGATAGAAAGCTGTAAACTAACCTTTAGGAATGCTGGGAAAAAAGTAGAAAGACCTGTTTGAGACTGGAGTGTGGGAAAGACTTTTGTAAATGAGGAAAATAGGAAAGTGAAATAAAGCCTGGTGACAGAGAAGTGGTTCAAGAAATGGAATGTAAAATGAGATCACTGCACACCTGGTAAGGAGAGATTTGCAGAATTTTGTAAAAGATTGCATATCTCGACTCAGAGTGTATGTGTCCCTGAAGCCGGGAGACCTTCCTAGACAGATTAGAGTCACTTGCATTAGGGAATGCCAGAATTAGAGGCCCCATGACACCGATCCACACCTGACTTTCCTTCCTGGTGTGGTGAACCTGAAAGCCATGACCACAGTGATGGTTTTGGCCAAAACAATGGAAAGACCTATGGTAAACACAGACTAAATGTGCATTGCCAGTGGATGCAGGTGGCTGTGTTGGGGGTCGATGAAGAGTTAGGAGCAGAGGAGGCACAGGGCGAGGGAGATGAGGGTGTAGCTGAGGGATTGGTTGTTGATCGACTCAGCTTCACAAAGACCCCCCAAGTCAAAAACCAGAAAGATCACAGTTTTGGGGGGTGGCAATCTCTCTTACTGTTTGCGTAGTGATTGTCTGCACGCTTCACACAGGGGTCTGTGTGATGAGAAAGCAGAGATGTAATGTCTCAGGTTCGGTAATTCTTACATATTCCCACTAAAAAAACACAGTTATGTTGGAACATATGGACATAGTTCTCCATACAGCTACAGGGAAGGTCCTTCATGCATAATTTTAGGTTTACATTGCCCATTCCCTGATAATTTTATGGAAAAATATTTCCTCTTAAGTGTCCAAGGGAGGTATTTATTTTGTCTTTTATGGGGAAATTATAATAGATTCTTATAAATATCATTTCTTCTGGTTATGTCTTCGGTATGCCTTCTGATGTTGATTGGTTTTTGGAAACCCCCCCCCCAATCGAACACTGATGATATGTGAGAATAGTTGATTTTTATTAGGTTCAGTAATGGTATTGTGGTTCTGTGGAAAATTGTGCTGGTATTTTTAGAAGTGCATACTGAAATAGTTAGGTGTGCAGTGTTGTTATGTCTAATTTATAATATTTTACAATATAAAAATGTGAAGCAAATATAGCTAATTATTAATAATTAAGTCTAAATGATGTGTACATGGCATCCACCACACCATTCTCTTCACTATATTTGAAACGCTTCCTATTATGTCACAAAAGAAGAAAAGCCAAATCACCAATGGCAAATCCTCCTAAGTTTAAAATATATTTACCTTTACTTTTACTAGGTCAATATTCATTAATTTCTTATCCCCCATGTGAATTTCTACTGTAAGTTTAAACAATATAAATTCCTAATAAAAAACAAAATGATTTTGTCAAATTTAGTTAGTAAATTCTGTCATAAGATGGCAGTTTCCCATCATTTATTCCTGACAGCAGTGTGATAGTGTCCTTGTCCCATTGTCATCTCTGAACAATGCCATTGATAGGGATTTTGGGGTGACACCAACTTCCTGTACAGTTTGGAGGCCAATTCTGTAGTGTGATTTGGACATTGTCCTGGAGGCTTACTAGGTCTCAAACCTGTTTATCTAACCCTCTTGATGCTTCTCTGAGCTTCCTATCACTTCCTATACAAAACAGACACATTTGAAAACTGTAATTTAAAGAATCCACGGCTGCTCTTAGGTCTCATTTAGCATATTTTTCAGTAGCTAGACAGCTCCTAGGTCTCTTCAGCCTGTTGAACCTTCCCATTTCTTTTTTTTTTTTAAAGATTTTATTTATTTATTTGAGAGAGTGAGATAGAAAGAGCATGAGAGGGAGGAGGGTCAGAGGGAGAAGCAGACTCCCTGCTGAGCAGGGAGCCCGATGCAGGACTCGGTCCTGGGACTCTAGGATCATGACCTGAGCCGAAGGCAGTCGCTTAACCAACTGAGCCAGCCAGGCACCCGAACCTTCCCATTTCTGAGACATCAACACCCTGCAAAACATTTTTGATAACCTCACTGGATTTGTTAAATCAATGAGGCAAATTTTATTCAAGTACAATAACATTTTCAAGGTGGGAAGTGAATGAGTAGGAATTAACCAGGCAAGGTAGTTGGTGAGCGCATCAAGAATCGAGAATATAGGGGGCGCCTGGGTGGCTCAGTCGTTAAGCAACTGCCTTCGGCTCAGGTCATGATCCCAGGGTCCTGGGATCGAGTTCCACATCAGGCTCCCTGCTCGGCAGGAAGCCTGTTTCTCCCTCTCCCACTCCCCCTGCTTGTGTTCCTGCTCTCACTGTCTCTTTCTCTGTCAAATAAATAAATAAATAAACAAACAAATAAATAATCAATCAAGGATATAGTAACAGCTGTGTCCTCCAGCAGGCAGTTTCTCAGTGAGACTGCATGGTCTTGGAGAGTCATGTGCATGACCCAAGGACTGTGGCCTCTAGAAAACGTGCCAATTGTGCATTCTGGGCTGTGGAGTAATCCTTGAGCCTCCCACTGATTCACTGAGCAATAATATCATCTGCCTCCCATCCAAAGAGTTCCAGAGTATAGACCCCCACATTCCACCCACCTTGAAGGTGGGTGTATGATCCAAGTCTAGCCAACCCCATGCTCCATCTTCTGGGTGCTCAGATGGCTTCAAGGATGAGAATGTGTCCCAAGACCAAAGACACTTAAGGCTGTGACTTTTCTTAGAACTCAAGGGAAGGAGAAACGCTTCCCAGTAGACTAGATGATGAGTGGGTGTCAGCCTGGAGTTGCTGGAGGCCCCAGATGCAGTGAAAGAGACTGTGCCTGTGAATGTCCAGAACACTTAGCAGGATAGAGGGTTGGAGAGGGTCTAGATCATACTGTGAGAGTGTGAGCCCCTGGTACTGCCAGGTCTAAACCCACTCTTAACTTGCCTCTTGCAAGTAATCCTTTATTTCTACCATTTAAAAGTATTAATTTCTTTTACTTCAGTAAGTATGTCCAGTCCCTTGCCATCCAAAGTGCTAGGTGACACATCAGGATCAACAGTCCCTGAGACTCCCTGTGCACGGTGTCCTCACTGGGCGGGCCATGGCTCGGGGAGAGGAAGACAGTAGGTGGGGTCAGTTCTCAGGGCAGCTCCAGAAGAGCTCTGTCCCTGTTCCTCTTCTGTCCTGGGAGAGGAAAACCCCAGAACAGTGAGGGGAGAACCAGCAGGAGGAAGAGGCCTCTGGATGGCTAATTGGTCTGCTTGTTTTTTCCTTATTTTAGGGTCCGTTTTGTTAATGTGCATTTTTTATTAGGAAATCACCCATTTCCTCTAGGATTCCAGTCCGATGCAATAGGTTTCTCTTATTTGGCCTTTAATTTCTACTCTCTATTTTTCTTCAGAATTGTCACAATTGAAGAACAAATGTTGATACATTATTATTTACTAAAGTCCATACTTTATTCAGGTTCCTTCTGTTCTACCTTTTCTGGCTCCAGGATCCCATGCAGGGCACCACATGATATGTGGTCATCTCATCTCTTTAGGCTCTCCTTAGTTGTGACAGTCCCTCAGACTTGTCTTGTTTCAGTGACCTTGACCATGTTGAGGAGGACTGGTCGGTCATTTTGTACATAGACCTGCATTGGGATTTACTTGTTTTTCTCATGGTTAGACTGGGGTTGTAGGTTTCGAGGAAGGGGATCACAGAGGTAAAGTGCTCTGTCATCACTCTACAACAAGGGAACACCTGTCACTGTCCGTGTTAACATTGGTCACCTGGCTGAGGCAGTGTTGGTCTTCCAGGCTTCCCCACCATGAAGTTACTCTTTCCCATGTGCATATGGTGTGTCTTTGTGAGTAGGAAGACACTGTGCGGAGCCCACACACTTTAGGAGAGGGGAATTAGTTTCTCCTCCTTGATGGATGGCTGAGTGTCTACATCTATTATTTGGAATTCTGTTAGGACAGGTCTATTCAACCCTTATTGTAAAAACCTGTGTAATCTGTTAATAAAAAATACAACTGAGTAATTTAAAAAATCACATTGGCTTTATTGAACAGTTCATGAATTGGGCAGCAGCCCATCTAGTAAGTAGAAAAAGGAACTCCTTTGAGCTACATGGAAGGAAAGGCTTTTAAAAGCAGACAGGAAATTGAAAAAAGGAAATCATTAGCAAAGGATGCATTGTTTTAGGCGAGGTCACCCTCCTAAGGGGAACAGAAGGGGCCATTCAGTACATTTTCCAGGTTGACTGGTTAAAGTTTACATGGAGGTGAGGGTGTGTGAAACTGCAGTTGGGTTAGGTAGTAAGTCTTCGTTTGCTGACCTGGGTCTCTTAACATAAGTGACCCCATTTTGGGCCTGTGGTTTCTTTTTAACAATCATTCATTTTTACCGGCACTTACCATTGGTTCCTGTTTTCCGTTGACATAATTTCATCTTTGTGGGGTTTTTCTTGGTACTTATTTAGTTTATGATACTTCGAGGTTATCCTGGCTCCTACGTTTACTGTCTCAGTCCTAGTGTCAGCAATTTCTTCAAAGAGCTTTGGCTCCTTTTATTAGAGAATGGTGTTAAAGTGTTGCCTGCGGGAACTGAATGTGTTCAGCAGACAACGCAAGGCAATATGTTCATGTATTCCAACCTATGTAAACACACCTAATCAAAGATTTCTATGTGGAACTGTCTGTGTCCATATTAAGTCAAAAGTGAGTTCATGCTGATGTCTCCAACCTGGTCATATTGTGATCTTCTCCCTTTGCTGATCTGTAACTTTCTACTTCAACAGTGACAAAGTGGCTCTCACCACCTGCCATGTATTTAATTCATTGCTCCATTCCAGATTACGGATCTGGTGTTTTCAGAACTATCAGCTACCACCCTGATGGGAAAGAACTTTATGAAATAGAGTCCACTTGGTATGTACAGTACATTTTTCCATTAGTCTACAGATTCCACTCATTTCCAACACCACATAGGTCAGCATCTTTTGCCATACAACCTACAGTGAGTGTTTTTTCATACATTTCTAATACGGTTAGATTATTTGTCATATTCTGTATTCCACTAAAGGGGCAGAAGAAATTTTGCTCATTTCAAGGTTCTTGCAGCTGGACTAGGAATTACATTTACATGAGACAGATTAATTAACAGGAGAAAAAAAACCCCACAAAGTTTAATCCTGTACACATGATTAAAAGACCAAGGCAGGCAGGTTTTATACTTTGTGGACAAAGAGAAAATAAATCTGTGAGGAGTTCAGAGAAGAAAGAAAACAACCTTAGGAGCTTCAATTAGTAAGGAGTTCTAAACAGAATTCGAGCTGGGGTAGTAAATTAGTCAAAAGTAACAAGGGTTGTTTATGCAGCCTTCTGGGCTCTAAATTTCCCATCTCTGGTGATTAGGAAGTCTCTTCACCTCCTGGTACAGGGAGATCTTCATGTGGAGATGGATTTCCTGCTTCCAGGTCTGAGTGTCCCTCTTACTTAGGCTGTCTCTTAAGTAACTTTTATTTAAAATGATTGGTATGCCAAAGTGGCACATTTGGGGCAGTCTACCTTTGGCCCAAACATCCCACGTCCTAAATAACTTAACTTGAGTAGATTATGATTTACTCTTTGGGGTGTGAAAATGTTTGGGTTTTGACAAATGCACAGTGGCAGGTATCCAGCGCTAAAATGTCATGGCATACTTCAAGCTCCCTACCCCATGTTCCTTTTGTCATATCTGTAGTTTTTTCTTTTCCAGAATGTCCTATAAATGGGGTCATACAGTGTGTAGCCTTTTCAGACTGGATTCTTTCCCTTACCAAACTAGATGTAAGAATCATCCATGTCATTGTATGGGGTGATGGTTCATTCCTTTTTATTGCTGAATAGATAAACGGGAAAAACAAATAGAAGTTTAGTAACATGCATACATCCTGTTTACATGGGAGATACCCAGGAAAACAGAGTAACTCCCATCACCCTAAATGCCATCTTCAACTAAAGACACAAAGATTTTGGGTGGTGGGAACACCAGTTAAGGGACATTACCAGGCCAAGCACAGTGAAGGAGGATATGGTTGTTACGCAGATTTAAGTCTGTGCCTTCTTTGGTAAGAGTGTTTTGAGATTTAGTCATTCTTCTCTTCCTGGTACAGAGTGGGAGATACCCTTATAAATGGAGCTTTCCTTTATCTGTGTACATTTCACTCACCAAATGGCAAGCTCTGCTCAGTTTTTAGAGATTTTCCTGTGTCTTCTGGTTCTTAAAATTAATCAGCCCCAAATAATCCTTGTGCTAAAGAGGCATATTTGGGGTAGCATATTCTGCTTCCTTCACACGGATGCACTCCAGTTTGCTTATGGATTCATCTATTGAAGTACCTCCTGACTTTAACCACTGGACATAGAGCTGCTGTGCATAACTGCATGCAAGTTTTTGTTTGGAAATAGCTTTTCAAAAGCAGTTGTCTAAATACCAGAAGCATGATAGTTGGTCCTAAAGATGAGACTTATTTAGCTTTGGAAAAAAACTGCCAGACTGTCTTCTGAAGCTGTGATAGGTATATTCCCTCAGTAGGAAGGACAGTTGCTGTCATTTCTCACTTTCCAGCAATTGGTATTCTTGGTTTTTGTAGTTTAGCATTTTTAATAGGTGTGCAGCGCTATCTCACTGTTGTTTAAATTTGTAATTTCCTAATGATAGCAGATGTTGAGCGTATTTCATGTGCTTATTATCGGTACATCTTCTTTGTCCAGGCATCATTCAGATATTTACCCATTATCAATCAGGTTACTTCCTTTTTGTTGAGTTCTGAGAGATTTTTGTACATTTTGAATACAGATCCCTTATCAGATACGTGTTTTGCAAATATTTTCTCCCAGCCGGTGATTTGTCTTTTAGTTTTCTGAGCAGGGTCTTTCATAGAGTAGAAGTTTTAATTTTAGGAGGTTCATGGTATCAGGTTTTTTCTTTTGTGAATTGGCTTTTGGTGTTGTGTGTTAAAACTCCTCACCAGAACTAAGGTCACGTAGATTTTCCTTTATGTTTTCTTTTTGATATTTTATTTTAAATTTATCTACAATTTTGAATGAATTTTGGTATGTTAAGTTTATATCTGCATTTCATTTAAGTACATATAGTTCCCAATTAATTGTTCCTATTTCTGGAGATGTCAGGGGATATTGGGCTCGATTTCAGTGTGAATTTCCAAAATTCAATGGGTTCAGCAGGATCCAGGGGAGGGGACAGGTGCTTCCACTGAACTGAGAGCACCGCATCTTGCACTGCCTCCACCGCCCGCAGGGGGCGCCCGAGTCCCGCTCCGCGGCCCGTGCGGGGCACGCGCGTCCCTTCTGACAGGAGCCGGACCTCCTCAGGACCCTCTGTGGGGGCTTCTGAAGGACATGGGTCCGCATCCACACCGGCAGGAGTCGGGCCTCCTCAGAACCTGCTGTGGAGGTTTCGGGGGGGACGTGGGGCCTCGTCCACTGACAGGAGCCCGGCCTCCTTAGGACCCTCCGTGGAGGGTGTGGATACACGTCCACGCTGACAGAACCCGCTGTGGAGGATGTGGGGCTGCCTCCAGGCTGACAGGAGCCCGACCTCAGGACCCGCAGTGGAGGACGTGGGGCCGCATCCATACCGACAGAATCCGCTGTGGAGGATGTGGGTCCGTGTGTACACCAACAGGAGTCTGGCTTCCTCAGGACCCGCCTGGGAGGAGAAGGTGAGGAGAAGCCGCCTGAACGGGGACTGCTGAGGGGGTCCGTGCTCACAGGACCCCGTGGAGGAAGGGCGCGCTGTGCAGACCGTGGGGTTTCCGTGGCTTGGTGTGGGTGCCGTGGGGTCCCGCGCGGTGCTGTGCGCCGGGCGGTCGGGGCTCCCCTCTCTGGGCTCGGGTCCGCTCTGCGGGGTGAGCGACTGTGTTTATGCGCCGCACGGATTCGGTTCCTGGGGCTCCTCAGGCAGTCTGCGGTCAGGGAGTGGACGCCCGCCGCGTTCTTCGTGCCCCTCGGCCCCGGCCCTGCGGGCTCCTCCCCGCGGCCGCACCGCGTCGGGGCTGTCGGTTCTGTGTCTGTGAAGACGCCGCTGCAAGTGCGACGGCACCGACTCCGCGGGCGGCGGGGGGAGTAGGCGAGTTCGCGGCGTCCGCTCTCCCCTGAGCGCGGGGGGTCTGCCCGTCTCCGGGTGTCACCTCGACGCCTGAGGGGGGGTCTGCCCGTCTCCGGGTGTCACCTCGACGCCTGAGGGCGCTGTCTGCCCGTCTCCGGGTGTCACCTCGACGCCTGAGGGGGGGTCTGCCCGTCTCCGGGTGTCACCTCGACGCCTGAGGGGGGGTCTGCCCGTCTCCGGGTGTCACCTCGACGCCTGAGGGGGGTGTCTGCCCGTCTCCGGGTGTCACCTCGACGCCTGAGGGGGGTGTCTGCCCGTCTCCGGGTGTCACCTCGACGCCTGAGGGGGGTGTCTGCCCGTCTCCGGGTGTCACCTCGACGCCTGAGGGGGGTGTCTGCCCGTCTCCGGGTGTCACCTCGACGCCTGAGGGGGGGTCTGCCCGTCTCCGGGTGTCACCTCGACGCCTGAGGGCGCTGTCTGCCCGTCTCCGGGTGTCACCTCGACGCCTGAGGGGGGGGTCTGCCCGTCTCCGGGTGTCACCTCGACGCCTGAGGGGGGGTCTGCCCGTCTCCGGGTGTCACCTCGACGCCTGAGGGGGGTGTCTGCCCGTCTCCGGGTGTCACCTCGACGCCTGAGGGCGCTGTCTGCCCGTCTCCGGGTGTCACCTCGACGCCTGAGGGCGCTGTCTGCCCGTCTCCGGGTGTCACCTCGACGCCTGAGGGGGGTGTCTGCCCGTCTCCGGGTGTCACCTCGACGCCTGAGGGGGGTGTCTGCCCGTCTCCGGGTGTCACCTCGACGCCTGAGGGGGGTGTCTGCCCGTCTCCGGGTGTCACCTCGACGCCTGAGGGCGCTGTCTGCCCGTCTCCGGGTGTCACCTCGACGCCTGAGGGGGGGTCTGCCCGTCTCCGGGTGTCACCTCGACGCCTGAGGGCGCTGTCTCTCGGGGTCAGAGAACAGGTCTGTCAGCGGTCAGTGTGTGGTGCAGAAGGAGGAGGAAGCGGGGGGCGCTGTTCCGACGGGAAGTCCGCCGGAGAGAAGCAGGCTTCGCGGTGACGGCGGCTCGCCCCCCTGAGCTGCAGGGAGCGTGGAGTTCCTGGAGGAGCGGACACCTGCGTCCTCCGCTCCGGGGCCTGTGACTGATGGGTGTCTGCTGTGGAGGCTTCCGACCCTGGGCCTGTGACTGACGGCCGTTCCCGTCACTGACCCTGAGTGGCGGGCTCCCCCCTCCGGCCTCCCTGCTGGCGTCCCCAGTCCCCTCTCCTGAGGTGCCCGTCTTGCATTTTCACAGTTCTAACCAGGTTTTGGGGGAGGGTTGTGGAAAATGGGAATTCCAGATGCCACTGCTTCTGCTGCACCCGAGACACGGGGGCTGCTGACTTAATCCTCCCGCGAGTCTCTCGCTACCACGCGGCCTCCTTCAAGGGGAGTGGGCTCTCCGCGGTGGGGGAACCGGGTCTGGGAGGGCGCGGCCTCCGTCACAGTCTGGTGTCGTCTCTGCTTCCGTGACCTCGTGCCGCCGTGGTGGTTTGAAGAGTCGTGGACTCTGCGGTGATTAAAGTGCGGTCAAGCGGTCACCGCAGCGCAAATACGCTTTATCTCCACACTCAGACCCCAGCTGTCGTCTCCTTACCACATTTACCACTGCACGCGGGGTGCTTCAGGGCGTGTTACCCCAAACAGGGACACTGTCCCGCGGAACCACCACAGAACCCTGACTGAGGAAATCATCGCGGTGCCCACGTTATAACCCAGACCACAGGCCCACTTCCGCTGTCGCCACCTGCCCCATGGGCTGAAGCGTCCTTTCCATTCAGATCCACTTTTCTTCTTCTGGAACTGCTCCCGACACTTTCCCTTATTCGCACAACCCTTAGGGACTGAAGGAGCACAGATGGCCCCAATTGGAGTGGCCTTTTCTGTCTGGCTTCTGTCAGTGGGGCTGTTTTCAGTGGCCGTCCCCGTTGTGGCCTGCATCGGTCCCTCATTCCCGTTTTCACTGGGACTAAACATAGTCACAGTGACCCCTCAGAACGTGTCAGGTGCACAGTTCTCGGCCTTAGCTGAGTTCCCACGGTGGCACGTCATTCTCCAGAACTTCTTCCTTCTCCCCGAGGGCGGCTCTGTCTGCGGGAGACACCAGCTCCCCGTCCCCCTTCCCCTCGGCCCCTGCAGCCACATTCTACTTTGTGTCTCAGGACACTTCATGTAAGTGTGACCACAGGGCGTCTGTCCTTCTGTGACTGGCTGATGTCACTCAGGGTGATGACTTCCCGCTTCATGCGTGGTGTCGCCTGTATCAGAGCCCCCTTCGTTTTTAAGGCTTTTTGGATGATTCATTGCTAGTGTATACAAATAAGAGAGATTTTTGTGTATTGATATTTTGTCCTGTAACTGTGCTGAATTAGGTAACTGGCTGTAATCATTTTTTGTTGATTCTTTAGGAAGCTCTATATAAGATGATGTCATCCCTGGTCTCTGAATAGACAGAGTTCTAGCGTTTCCTTTCACATGTGGATGCCTTCTTTCTTGGCTTATCCTTCTGGGTAGAACTTTCAGTCCAATATTGAGCAACAGGTGAAAACCAGCAACCTGTCCTTGTTCCTGATTTCAGAGTAGAGCTGTCCATCTTCAGACTTGAGCATGGTGTTTGCTAGAGACTTAATGAGAAAATTACTCCTTATTCCTAATTTCATGAGTATTATATCAGCAACAGACATTGGACTTTGGTTAGAACATTTTCTACATGAATTAATATGACCACATGTTTTTATTTAAAAATTCATTGTGCTCTATAACATTGCTTGTTTCCCTCTATTGAAGAACTTTGAGGTGTTTGTGCAGAGCCACTTGCTTAGGGTGCGCAGTCTATTTATGAGCTCTTGGTTTTGCAATTCTTCTGATCTGGCTTCTTACATCTATTTTAAGAAAGGTACAGGAATGTATTTTGCTGATTTTGTGGGGTTGGTAATAGTGGTTAGGGCTAGGGTTAGGAGTTAGGGATTAGGGTTAGGGTTAGGGTCTCCCTGTCCTCTGCTGCACAGAACCCATTCTCCCCTGGTAACTAGAGTGATATTTTCGGAACATAACCTTTGGGCCTCTCTGTGGTCTGCTCCCCTCCTGCCCGACCTCTCCAGCCTCACCTCTTCCACCACAGCCACCCTTCTGTGGGCCACCCAAGTGTGTGGTTGTCCCACATGTGCCCTGGGCCTGACTCCAAGCCTTTGCTTTTGCTCTGCCCTCTGCCAGGATCACTCTTCTATCCCCTTGCTTCATATCTGGCTTGTTCCCCCATTGGCTGGGGCTGGACTTGCCCTCTGGTGACCTGACTCATGTCTGCTGGTTGAGTGTGCTTATCCCCTATTTAAATGTAGTGCCCGCCTTCCCTATGTGAGCGATTTACTAACCTGCTGGGTATGGGGCAGGCACAGGGAGCCTTAGCGTCTGCACAAAAAAATCAGTCTCAGAGGGGCTCAGCACACTTGCTGATAATGGGGGAGCTGCTGTCCTCACAGGGGGGAGCAGGTAGTACCCTTAAAGGGGGACCAGCCATGGGACGTGGCTGGACAAGACTTCCAACCTTTTGGGGCCAGGGAGATGTAGACGTGGACCTGGAAGCTTACACCCTTGGATTCAAGCCTGGGGCCTAAGCAAGCCCCCTCTTCTTCCCGGTGTCGTCTTTTGCCTTCCCTGTCCAAGGGCTGGACCTGATTCCTGATGTGGCAGAGTTTGAGGGTGACCCCTCCTAGGAATACCAGTGGCTTACTGAGCACCTTGTCAGCAGGATGCCCAGTAGCCTTCCAGGGAGGACCCTACAGGAAGTGGAGACAGGTCTGCGGGGGCCAGCGGCAGCCCACTCAAAGCAAAGTGGGACAGGTGGCCGGCCCTGCTGATTCTACCCAGTCTGTAAGATATAGAAATGAGGGCTGTGCCCAAAGGTGCTTCCTTCCTGGAAGGTGGGGATGGGATCTGCAGGGGGGGCGGCCAGTGGAGGGCACCTGCAGGGTTTGCCCAGGAGCTCAGCACAGGGGGAGTGTTCCTGGCTCCAGCATGCTGACTGTGGGGCTGCATGGGTTTCCAGCCTCCAAAGCCTCAGGCTCCCCTTTGGAAGATGGGGTGCTGATGGCCCCCATCTCTGGGAGCAGACATTAGGGAGGTCCTGCTGGCAGATTCACTCAAGAAGGTCAGGAGGTGGCTGTTGCTTAAAGCAGCCCGGGGCCTGCCCCCTTGACGAAGGTGCACACGTCCCCCAACTCTGGGGTCCTGCTGCCAGCCTCTGGCAGTGACCCTCTTCCTGCCTTGTCCACTGCCCCTGTGGATACGTGGTCTTCCTGGAGATGTTCCTGCAAACGGCAGAGAAGCACTTCATGGTGGGGCACAGGGTCACCTACTAGGTTTTCACCAATCAGCCGGCTCCCGGGCCCCGTGTGCCCCTCCGGGTGGGCCGGAGGGTGGTGGTCCTCATGGTGGACACAGGGTCACTTACTACGTCTTCACTGACCAGCTGGTTGCCGTGCCCCGTGTGCCACTCTGGGAGGGCCGGAGGGTGGTGGTGGTCCTCGAGGTCTGCGGCGTCCTGCACTGGCAAGATGTGTCCATGTGGCACAGAGCGATGATCAGCCGCTTCCGCGAGCAGTGCTTCCTCTGACGTGGAAGACCTCGTGTTCGTGGACGTGGATGTGGGAATGAAGTTCTGGGACCATGTAGGCATGGAGATCCTGTCCACCCTCTTTGGCACCCCACACCCCGGTTTCTACTGGGCAGCCCACGAGGACTTCAGCTACGCGCGCTGGCCACAGTCCCAGACCCACATCCCCAGCGACCAGGGCACCACATCCCCAGCGACCAGGGCAACTTTTACTACATGGGGGCCTTTTTTGGGGGATTGGTGGTGGAGGTTCCCCGGCTGACCTCAGCCTGTCACCAGGCGATGGTGGTCAACTGGGCCAATGGGATTGAGGCCATGTGGCCCGTAAGAGCCACCTGAACAGGTACCTGCTGGGCCACAGGCCCACCAAGGTGCTGTCCCCAGAGGACCTGTGGGACCCCCGGCTGCTGGGCTGGCCCCCCCATCATTCCCCAGGTCATGAAGAAGCTGAGATCCATGGCTGTGCCCAAGAATCACCAGGACACCCAGAACTCATGAGGGGCTGTCCCCGGAGGAGCTATGGGATCCGTGGCTATTGGGCTGTCCCCTGAAGGACCTGCGGGACCCAAGGCTGCTGGGCTGGCCCCTGGAGGATCTGTGGGACCCGAGGCTGCTGGGCTGGCCCCCCATCATTCCCTGGGTCATGAAGAAGCTGAGATTTGTGGCTGTGCCCAAGAATCACCAGGACATCTGGAACTCACGAGGGGCTGCCCCCCTCTCCATCAGGGGGTGCTGCCTTGAGCGGAGCTGTCAGAGCAGATTCCTACTTCTGTCCCCTTGAGGGAAACTGTGGAGCCCAGCACTGCTTGCATGGGCACGCCAACGCCCCAGCCACCCCTGTGCACAGGAGGCCTGCCTGGGGGCACACGTTCCTCTCTTTGTGGTCACTACATTTTGATCATTTCGGGGTCATTTGCAGCTGTGAACGGCTCCAGTTTTATGTCAGATGTTTTTCTGTGTCAATGCTGAGCAACCATCTTTAAAAAGAACAATTGAGGGAAAAGGTTTTCTCTCTGGTTCTAAACAGACACCGCCTGGTGGGGCTGGGAGCAGTCCTGTAACAGCCATGGAACCAGAACGGGCGCTGGCCAGGTCTTCCCTCCCAGTCCTTACACCTCACCGCGGCCATGGGGCTTCAGGGTCAGCGGTGCGCCGAGCCACCTCTCAGACCCCCAGTGCCCTCACCACCAGAGGCCTTGGCCGTGGCCACTAGCTCAGCCTCCAGGAGCGTGGAGCCCTCTGGGCTATGTAAGTTTCCTGCCTTGGTTTTAAATGGCTATTTCTGTGCTGGTGTTTGTGAAATGTGGGCACTCGCTCTGTCTGGATGCGTGTCCCCTTGGGATTCCTCAGTGCCCACCAGTGGGTTTGCACTTGTACACTTTCTCTGGACCAGCTGCCTGCACTGTGTCTTAGCAAGCATTTACTGAGCTCAGTCACCCAACAAGGGGCAGAGCATGAGAGCGAGAACTAAGATACAGGCTCCCTGCTCCTGGGCCTTCCAGGGATTTGCGACGGCCCCGACGTCCTGACTCACTTCTTTTGTATTGTGGTATAATGGACATACAGCTGATACCATGAAGCGCGTTTCAGTGGCAATAAGTATATTCCCTGTTCTGCACCGGCTACCTCCGTCCATCGCCACAATGTTTTCATCATCCCAAACTGAACCTCTACCCACGAGAGCCTAACCCCCCATTCCCCTTCCCCAGCCCCGGCACCCAGCAGCTCCTTCCACCTCTGTGAATTAGAGTGCTCTCCGTCCCTCACAAGTGGGGTCCTCCGGTGTCGGTCCTTTAGGGACTAGCTTATTTCACATGGCATAATGGCCTCAAGGTCTGTCCCTGTGAGCCTGAACCTGACCCACTTTCCCCCCAAAAGTGTGGCTCAGCCCTCTCCTGTCTAAGCCGAACCTCCTCAGTCCCCTCTGCTCCCCTCACCTTCCTCCTCAGCCTGAAGATGATCCCAGCCAGTCTGCAGCTTTGAAGATCTGTTCAGTCCGGATGCCAGGCACATACCCCGGGGGCCTCGGGACTCACCTATACCCCATCTGTCCACCTCAGGTGCCTGCTCCCCTCCCCCAGCTGACCACCTGCACCTCCCACAGGTGTCCCCATCTCAGGAGAGGGAAACACCAAGTCCAGACCCTTGGAGTCCTCTGGGACTTCTTGCTTGCTACCAACTTTCCCAGCAGTGAAGTGGCTACTGGAGGACATTCAATGTCCAAAACATTTAAAGGCATACGTGAGTCTCTGCTGCCTAAGGCAATGGATAACAGTTGGGGCAAACAGAAACCAAGCAGAATCACCGGAAGAAAAGCTGAGGAATGAGGAGCTTTAGGGAAGAAGGGTCTGGAAGCTCTGACTGCCCCTACCTGACCTTCAGATGCTCCTCAGTTACTCCTGTGCCTCTAGTATCTTCCTGGAACCCTGACATGGCTGTTTTCAGACAGCTCGTCCAGTAGTACCCTCAGTTTCTGAGAGGTGGACTTGCTGGAATCCGCAGTGTGTCCTGCTGCCCCACCGGGATCGCTTTTTGAAGGTGCATCGTCCGGGCCATCTGAGGAGCCAAGATCGTGGGTCTGTGACCTGGAGGGATTCTGAGCAGAACTGGTGGGATGGGAGGGCTGCAAGGCCCAGAGGCAGGTTTCCAGAAAGCCGACTGGGGTCCCCGGCATCCTACCATTTTTGAATCAAAGCCCTGAGATCTTTAAAATGCCAGCAATGTTACAGCATGGGCCAGAAAAGCAAATGTCCCTGTGCACCCAACCCCACCTAAACTATTGGCCATTTCTTGTCACTTGAGCTGAGGTCAAAGGATTGGGAGTCGGGGCTTGAGGAGGGTCCTGGGCCAGACTTTGTATTTGGGGGACAAAGGCCATCCAGACAAGCTTGTGCTGAGCCTGAGGAGGGGGTCTGTGTGGAGACCCCAGCTGCAGGCACTGCTGTCCACGGATGCCCCCTCAGCCTGCCCCAGTGCACCTGCTGCTAGGGGAGAGCCTGCCCCCTCCTCTCTGCCTGAGGGCTCTCTCCTGCACCAGGTGCCTCCTCCCCTGCCGGCCACTGCCATCCTGCAGCCTGGGAGGGTGGCTACCCCGAGTTCCTCCAGCTGCTGGGGAAGCACCTGCCCCCTCCTCTCTGCCTGAGGGTTCTCTCCTGCATCAGGTGCACCTCCTCTCCTGCCAGTCACTGTCAGCCTACAGCCTCGGAGGGTGGCTACCCTGACACCCTCCAGCCCTGGGGACAGAGCTGCTGTGGGTGAGATGCAGTCTCCCAGCAGGCCTGAGAGCCAAGTCCCCACAGGGCTCACTCTCCTCCTGCAGGCTCACTGTGACATGTCCTCCCTCAGTCTCCCTGGGCCCAAGTCTTCCTCTGCTCGCAGACCTTCCTTGACCCAGGCTCCACACGCTGGGACTGGGAGCAGGTCGTCTGGACCTTCTGGACTCTCACTTCCGTGCCCATGACATGGACACAGTCCGGCCTCACAGACTGCTCAGAGGAGACCCAGCACAGGAAGATGCAGGCCACTGCAAGGGAGATGCCAAGTGACCCCAGAGGGAGCACACAGTCCTTGCAAAAAGCACCGGACTCACAGGACCCAGCGTGGGATGTGGGCGTCAGGCCAGGGGGCACAGGGAGTCCTGGTGGGGAGGCCACGGAAGGGTCCCAGAAGAGGCAGGAGACAAGGAAGACGACAGGACAGAGCTTCCCAAGGAGGTTGATGGAAGGATCAGAGAATCACAGAGACCCTTGGGAAAACCAGAGGCCCTGGAGATGTTGGCTGAAACGTGTCATTTGGTCAGAAAAGTTGGGTCACAACACCCTAGTTGACACTGGATGATTTACTCTTTGTTGGTTCTAGAAATCAGTAGGTACCTTCCATTAGAACTCACATCGCATGAAGTCTAGGATATACTTACTTTTCATCACTTTTCAGGACTAGATTTTTCTAGAGGAAGTGCTAAGCATGGGTCTCTCCATTCTTTGTGCAACTGGCCTGTGTTTTCAGGAGCAGATTCCTGGTGCTCATCACCAGTGCTAGCCCTGAGGCCTGCCCCCGTCACCTCCCACAGTGGATGTGACCATGTGGGTTGGGGGGTGCTCACTGATGAAGCCCCAGTGCTCAGTACACAGCAGGGACCCCAGATCCTCTGCTGAATGAGGGAGGAAGGAGGGAGGGAGGGAGGGAGGGGGAGGGAGGGGAGGGTTGCAGGTGGGGAATGAATGAGGGAGAGAATGAATGAGGGAGGGAGTAAAACCACAGAAGCCGGGTCCATAAGTCAGGAGTCCTTATTTGGGGTGAGGTCCGAGGGCATCACAGCCCACCCGGGCCCTGGATGGTGGCTCAGGGCACGTCCATCTGTCCTCCCAGTGCTGACCTTCCTTCTCCTTGCACCCGCTGTCATCCTGGATCCTCTCCCCCTCCTCCTCAAACAATTCTCAATGTTCCCAGGGGCAGGGTGGCAGGATGGTTGGGTCTTAGGAGGAGCTTCCCGGATCTTGTGCCCCAGATGACACCGGGACAGTAGCTGCAGGGCATTCTATCATGAGAACTGGGACCCTGGATCCCATCCATCTCCTTGGGCATTAGTGCTGTTCCATTCCCTGCTCTCTCCAGCACCGCTGTGATGAACACTCCTGACAATAGGTGTGTGAAAAACCGAGCCAGAGTTTCCGGGGCTGAGTCCGAGGCTGAGGATGGGTGCACCTGTGGCCTGGGATGGGTGCTGCTCACTGTTCTCCCAGACAGGGGTGCCTGTCACCGTTCTCTCCAGGGGACCTCTACTTCCTCACGTTCTCCCCAGGGCTGCTGGCCCCCAGACCAGACACCTGCCAGTCTGACGGTGACCAGCGCTGCCTCCCTAGGGTTTCCTTTGCCGGAGCCCTTCCCCAGGAGCTCCCGCATCTCTGACCCATATTCCCTGCGTGCCTATCCTTCCGCCTTGGACTTGCATGTGTTTGGTCTCCGTCCCTGTGGAACCCAGTGACTTGGAGCGTGGTTTGGACCAGAGTCAGGTGAACCCTTTCTTTGGCCTTGGGTTGTGAGCAATGCTTTTGCCCTGTGTGGTGTGTCTTCCAGCTTTCTGCATTTCCCTGGTTTCTGTGTGGGTCACAGGAGGAACCAGCCCTGTCCTGTCTGGGGTCAGGCTGTGGTGTCCCAGCAGGACCAGGGGTCTTGGCCCCGAGATTGTGCCCATAATTCCTAAAGTGGCCTCTATGATTCCATCTGATGTGTCATCCATCGGGGATTTCAATATCAAATAAGGGAAATTTTATGACAAAGAAACACAGAAGAAAATGAGTCCCCTTTGAAAATAGGGGGGCAGACACAAAGGCCCCTATTGTGTGATTCCACTTACAGAAACATCAGGAATAGGTAAAGGAACAGAGAGAGAAAGCAGCTTAGGTGTCGCCGGGGTCTGGGCTTGGGAAAAAGGGTCAGGGAGGGCTTCTGGTTCGGGGACTCCTTTGGGGAATGAGATATTCTGCGGCAATGTTCTGGGGTGTGGTGGCACAGCGTTGGGCATGTACTTAATGCTCAAGACGTGTTCAATTGAAAACAAGTAATTTTATTTAAAACAAATAATAAACAGTATATAGGACATGGAAGGATAAAATAACAGTTAATATGTACCAGAGAGAAAGAACACAGGGGGAGGGGATGAAACAATCGGGCGGGGTCTCGGGTTCTGGCGATGGAACTAAGGGTGATTGTACAAGGAGCTCTCCCTGCAGGGCTGTGGGCTCTGGATGTGGCTGTGGGAGCCCTGCAGGAGCAGGAGTAGGGGCAGGGCTCAGGATAGGGGCAGGGACAGGGGCAAGGACAGAGGTAAGGGCAGGGGCAGGGGCAAGGAGAGGGACAGGGTCAGCAGCAGTGGCAGGTGCAGGATCCAGGGCAGGAGCAGGGACAGGATCTGGGTCAGGGGCAGGAACGGGACCCCTGGCAGGGGCAGGGGAAGGGCCAGCGGCTCTGGCAGGAGTACGGACAGGGGCAGGAGCAAGGGTAGGATCTGGGTCAGGGACAGTGGCTCTGGCAGCGGCAGGAGCAGGAACAGGGGCAGGGGTAGGAACAAGAGCACAGGCAGGGGCAGGGGCTGGGGCAGGGGCAGAGGCAGGGGTAAGGGAAGGGGCGGGAGCAAGGTCAGGATCTGGGTCCGAGGCAGGGGCAGGGGTTGGGGTGGGGGAAGGGGGAGTGGCAGGAACTGTAGCAGGGGCAGGGGCAGGGGCTGGGGCAGGAGCAGGTGCCCGTTCTTCCTGGACAGCGCCAGGCTCTCCGTGGGCAGGTGCCGGGTCACCTGCCGGCTCCTGGTCTCCTCCTGAAGTCACTGCAGGCACCAGCCCTCCCTCCAGATCGGGCTCTGGCTCCTCAGGTGATGGAGCAACTGTGAGAGGAGAAAAGCTCACCCCCGTGCCTGCTCTCCGTGGGCCTTTGCAGAGACAGAGCCCAGCCCAGGGTCTCCCAGAGAAGCCACAGCCGGGAAGGAACCCTCACGGGGACGTGTCCCCAGCTGCAGTCCACCCGCTGGGTGCTCTGTGCTCAGTCGTTGCTCGTGGCCGCACACCAGCCTCTGGGAGCTCCTCCCTTGTGGGGCCGCACCGACCCGTCCCCACACACCACAAACACCCAGCCCCAGCCTTCTCACCCTCGGCCTCGGTCTCCGCCTCCGTGGGCTCTGGCTCCTGGACCACTGTCTGGTGGACAACCACCTGGGACGGTGGTCCGCGTGGTGTCGGAGGTCTTGCCCGGGAATCCCCAGCACCTGTTTTTCGGGATGCCTGTGGGGTCACCCCCTCTGTCAGGGAGGAGGGCACGTCCGCCAGCTGCTTCTCCGTGTCCTCCGTGGCCTTGTGCAAAGACAGGGACCGGTAGCCGGCCCCAAGGCATCACAGCCCTGCCCGGCCATCCGCACTGTCCTCCTGCCCAGTCCCCCTGCTGCTCCCAGATCAGACACACACCTGTGTGCGCACAGCCCTGCACCCGGGATGCAGTGACCCATCCCTGCAGGGCTATCGGGATAAACCTTAGGCAGAAGGGGCAGCGCCCACACACCCCATCCCACACAGCCAGCCTTGACCTTGAACATGACCTGCCCACTGGGTATCTTACCCCTCAACAGCCTGCTCCTGCTCGGGGTGGCCCCACCCCATGACCCCTCTTTACACACACACTCACACACATATGCACACACTCACACACGCGCGCACACACACACACACACACAGAGGGAGGGCACCTGGGGCTACACAGGTCATCAGAGCGAGTGGGGCTGGGTGGCCGGCTCTGGGCCTCTTGGTGTCACCTTTCTGTCCTTCCGGCCAAATGGCCAGAGGCGGTGGGGAGCCCTGACATGAAATCCCCAGCGGGGGACAGCATCCATAGGGCGCGCTTTCTTCCGCCTGCAGCCTGCAGACCTTGGCAGGCAACATGTGAACATCTTGCCTTAATGATCTCCAATGAAATGAGCTGGGCAGGGGGCTGTCTGTGGAATGTGGGTGCCTGGTTACCGGGGTTCCAAATTCTGTTGGGCTCTGTTGTCAGGGAAGTGAGGTCACCAATGCCTGGGGTCCCCTTACCCAACTTCCTCCTCACTCAAGAGCCCCCCAAGGTCCCCCCTCCCCCGCTGCTGAATGCTCACCCTCCCCCCATGCCCCATCCATACAGTGACACCCCCACAGCCCCCGGGAGGCCTGGGTGCAGGCGGTGTCCCTGCTGTGAGGACACAGAGCTGGGTTCAGACCGGACTCCTGCGCATGCCCAGGGCTATGACCCTGGACAGACCCCGTGCCTCTCAGGGCCTCCCCAGGCTCCCCATCTGCACATCGGGGTATTCTGGCTTCTACTTCTAGGGACGCCATCAGGGGTAGGACCTCTACACATGTTCCGTGCCTGCTATCACAGGAGGCTGGGGCATACTTGGCAATGCAAGGATGAGCCAGGGGCTCGGCTTGGCATGGAACACAGCTCAGAGGGGCTTGGGTCTGCTCTGGGGTCCAGGCAAAGCCACCCCCCTCCTGCCTGTGTCCCAGCCCCCGTGGGAAGGTAGGAATGAACTGATTCTGACCTTGTCCCCTGGTGACACAGACTTCCAGGGGCTCCCATTACGGTTAGGCTCAGGTCCATGGGCCTCGTCTGTGCCCATGTGCTGGGCCGTCCCCACAGTGGCTCCTGGCACCCCTGAGTCCTGGTCACACATCTCTGTGGAATCCCCTGCCCTCCAGGGTGGATGGCCAATGTGACGGCCCTCTCAGGAATAGAATGGCACAAAATGCCGGGATGTCATTTCCAAGCTGATGGAGTCTGTGACTTCTCCTGGTTCCCTCTGTCCTGTGTTCATTCTCCGTCTCCTTCTCTGTCTCTGTGTCTGTCTCTCCCAGGAGCAGGATCTGTGGGTTCCATGGGCGATGTGAGAAACCTCAGAAGCCTCCCTTGTCCCCGTTTCCCTCTCCGGTCCCGGTGCTCCATTCCTTCCTAAGGCCTCCTCACCCTGACCAGACCAGTGGTTCTGGATCCTCTTCCACATGGGGACCCTGAGGCTGCAACAAGGAGGGCCCTGACCTTGGTCTCCAGACTGGTGGCCCTGTGCTCTTCCACGTTCTGCGTAGCCAGGTCCTAAGCCCCCCAAGCCCCGAGTCTGTCCTCTGCTGAGAAGGACCTCGAGGGGTTAGAAAACATTTTCCCCAGACTGGGATCACAGGGGGTCGGGGATGGAGATCCCAGGCCAACAGGCTCTTCTACAAGCCCGTGTGACCCTTGGGACACTGCATCTCTGCAGCCCAAGTGACAGCAGAGGAAGCTGAGGCCTTTTGGGCTGTAGCCCCTCTGGACTTGGGGGTGGGTATCTCTTCCTACTCCCCACTGCCCAGGGTGGTGGTGGACACCGGAACCCAGACCCTGTCTTTTCCCAGTGCCCTGGCAACCCCCTGGGTCCCTTGGGGACCCCTGACCATCAGCCTGGCCTGTCTCCCCTCCCCATGCTCTGGATCTGGGTCCTTGCCGGGAGTCCTGATGCCCTGCCCCATGGCCCAGCTGTCTCCAAACTCTTTCTTCTTTCCCCCTTGTCCCCCACCTTGCTCCCAGGGTGTCCTCCCCTTCTGACCCCCAGCTGGGCAGTCAGAGTGGTGCGTGTGGTTGGGTTTGCAGGTGGACATGCCTCTACATGCCTGGGGATGCCAAGGTCATGTCCCCACATGGGACATGGTGGGTAGCTCTCCCCGAGGATCTGAGGGGCTCTCACCCCCAAAGCGACCCTCATGGGAGGGTTGGGGCTGGCCTAGGACTGGAGAGCAGCCCTGCTCCTTGGGCTCTGCACCCCTTATTTGTCTTGGGCCAGTGCCTGCCTCTTGACCCAGGTTCCCAACTGTCCCTGAGGGTTGGACATGGAAACGCTTGAACGTGGCCGGTCCTCCAGGGGTAGGTGGGGGACAGGTGCACCAGGCACCCAGGCCTCCCCACCGAGAGGGCCAGCCAGGTGTGTCATGGCCAGGTGTGCAAAGGAGACCTGCACGCAGCACCTGTACGGTGAACCAGCCCTGCAGCGGATGTACATGAGACCCATGGCTCTGCACCTGACCGGTCCCCCACATTCCCTCACCACAGCCGACTACTCTGTGACCCCAAAGTCCGCTGGGCCCCGCAACCACGCCCACCCTGGGCGGCAGGCCTTAGGGTGCAATGCCAGGTGGGTAGGACATCTGGGGACGCACAGGTCATTGAATACCCCTCCCACCCAGCTGCCCTAGAATGCAGACTCCCTCTCAGGGTCCAGCTAAGTGCAGGGCTGGGCCAGAGGACCTGGAGGCACCAGTGGAGGCCGACTCAGGACAGGGAGAAGATCAGTCTGCCCCTTCCCCTTCTCCTCTCCTCCTTCTGCCTTGTCTTCCTGGCAGGAGCCGGGACAGAGGTCCAGCCTGTCCCTGGCTGCAGCCCTGGCTGGAGTCAGAGGGGCAGGAAGGAGGCCGGGGAGGAGGGGCCCGCCAGCAGGATGCCCGAGTGGGAAGGGGGTCGTTACTGTAATGAGGGGCCCCATGGGCATTCAGGGATTTCAGCCCTTTTTAGACATGAGCAGTGGCCCCAGGACTCAGCCCCTGCCCCATCCTTCACTCTCCACAAGGCCCTGCATCCTCCCCAGCCCAGTCCTGGTCCACAGCCAGTCCTCCCTCCGGCTCCAGGGGCTCCACGGGCTGCGAAATCATTACAAGCTGGAACCGAGCCATCCCTATGGGGCCTGGTTCCGGGTCCTGCAGCCCCACAGTGAGGAGCGGTGAGGCCAGGCAGGAGCGGGAAGAGGGCAGAGTGGACTCTCCCTGGGGGCCATGGATCCCTGGTCAGTGCAGACCCTGTTGTGTGCTGGCCCCTAGGGCACCCAGATTCTAGCTCCGGGTCAGGCTCCGGGAGGGAGACAAGAGTGTGGCTCCTGCTAGCTCAGATGTGTCACTCCGTCCTGTAGCTAAAGCCTGTCCCACCAGCTGAACTCCCCCTCCTAGTCGGCCAGCTCACCTTCAAGGTCAAGAACAGGCCATCATGAAGGTCAGGGGCCAGTGCGTGTCTGGTCAGGCAGGCGAGGGCTCACGTTCAACTCAGGGAGTCTCTGGCTGGTCTAGCAGGGGCTCTGGAGGGCTGGCTTTCCAGCTTCTCTGCTGACCAGTTCTGGGACTGGAGCCATTTACCTCTCCTCTCTGGGCCTCGCTCTCCTCCTCTGTGCAATGGGGTGATGCTGAATGATCCCTCCCATGGCCGGAACATGTGGAGTGCTGGTGATTGACGTAAGCTGGGCAGAGAGCCTGGATTACAGAGTGCAGAGGGGGATGGCGAGCGGTGTGGGCAGGGAGCACTCCTTCCCCCAAAAGCAATTCAGCTCTTCCATGCAGCCACCAGGAACCTGGCTGGGAGCCCAGGGGCAGAGGCCGACCACACTCCTGACACCAGGCCCCCGCGTGTGGCTCTTCCTCAGCACTGGGACACGGTGGGGACCCCGGCACACGGGGCCAGCTCCTCTCTCTGAGGGAAGGAGAACAAAGAATTTCCTTGGGGTCCCACAAGGCCCCGTAGGCCTAAGAGGGGAGGAGGCTGCCCCCAAAGAGTACATTGAAATTCTGCTTGTGTTAGAACCTGAGCATTGGGGTTTGGTTCTTTCACTTGCTGGGCTGACGAGTCACACTTGCTCTCCATGACTCCTCCTCAGATGTAGAGCTCTTGCAGGTCCCGGAAGTCCTGGACCTGGGGAGGGGAGAGGGGCCAGTCCCCTCCCTGGCTCCTGCAGGAGACCTGTCCTCCCAAAGACAGGATGGTTTTGGGTCGTGATCCTGGGCCAGGGTTGGACACAGCTCCTCACTGCTCCTGACTCTGGGGCTGAGGGGGCCTTTCGCAGGCATAGCAATGCCCATGGAAGGCAGGGGCTTCAGAAAGAACACACTCCTGGACCCGGTCCCGCCCCAGGACAGTGGCTGCCTTCCCCAGCTCCGGAGGAAGAGGGATATCCTCTGCTTCTTTGGCGGTGGTCCTCTGACCCATGAGCAAGCCCTGAAAAGTCTCTAGTCCTCCTCTGGAAGTGCACCAGCCCTGAGTGGGCCAGTCACTGTCCACACACGAAGACGGACAACGTTTTGAGGAAATGTGGGAGGTGATCCTGTGCAAATGGCCTGTGGGTTGGTGGGGCTGGCTGCTTCACTGCCCTCCAGCGGGCCCCCTTTCCCTGGATAGGCATCCTCCTGGAGTCTGGTCTCTGCCCTTGGAGGTCCCTTCCTGCTGGTTTCAGAACCAAGGGAGAGACTGTGGTGTGGCTTGGAAGGCTCCACCCCAGCCTCCTCCCTTTTGCACACATCACTGCTCCCCAAGAAGCAGGGGCTGTTGCTCCCGCATGCCCCGCACAAGGCTGGTTTAAGGCACTCTTTCCCTCCAAGTCCCAGCCGCTCTGGCTCCGTCACATACATCACGGCCACAGCTGCCTGGCTGGGCGAGGAGTCCAGGAGAGCTCTCCTTTCCTGGGATCAGGGTTCACACTCCTGGCCAGAGAAAGAAGTCCCATCTGTCCTCTGCTAGAGAAAGTGAATTCCTGGGCCGGGTTGCCCTCAGGTACCTGAGGACATTGGGGTCCCCTGCAGGTCCCCTGGAAAGAACGGTGTTGGGCACCCCAGGCCTGGAAAACAGTGAGCAGCACCCATCCCAGGCCACGGGTGCAGCCATCACCTGGCAGTGCTTGGCCTCAGACTCCCCCCCGGAAACTTTGGCCGGTTTTTCACAGATGTGTTTTCAGGAGTGTTCAGCACAGCGGTGGTGGAGAGAGCAGGCAATGCACCAGTACTAATGCCCAAGGAGATGGGTGGTGGCTCAGTCCGTTAAGCCGCCGACTCTTGATTTTGGCTCAGGATGTGATCTCATGGTGTGGGATCGAGCCCCACGTAGGGTCTGTGTTCAGGGCAGCACGGGCTCACGATTCTCTCTTCCACCTCCTGTGTCTACTACCACTCTCGTGCCACGCTCTCTCTCTAAAATAAATTAATAAAATCTTTATAAAAATGGAATCATACAGAATGTACTTTTAAAAAATGGTAAAAAAATCTATCATAAGATCTCACTGATATGAGGAATTCTTAATCTCAGGAAACCAACTGAGGGTTGCTGGAGTGGGGATGGGTTGGGAGAGATGGGGTGGCTGCGTGATAGACATTGGAGAGGGTATGTGCTATGGTGAGCGCTGTGAATCGTGTAAGACTGTTGAATCACAGACCTGTACCTCTGAAACAAATAATACATTATAGGGCGCCTGGGTGGCTCAGTTGGTTAAGCGACTGCCTTCGGCTCAGGTCATGATCCTGGAGTCCCAGGATCGAGTCCCGCATCGGGCTCCCTGCTCGGCAGGGAGTCTGCTTCTCCCTCTGACCCTCTTCCCTCTCGTGCTCTCTCTCATTCTCTCTCTCTCAAATAAATAAATAAAATCTTTAAAAAAAAAAAAAAAAAAAAAAACAAATAATACATTATATGTTAAGAAAAAAGAAGATAGTAGGAAGGGAAAAATGATGTAATAGATGGTGATTAACATAACATAATAAAAAAAGGAAAAAAATTGTAAAAAATCATAACATTGATTTTGCCATTTTAAACATTTTCAGTATAAAGTCTGGTAGTGTGAAGTCTATTTACACTGCTGTGATACATATCTCGAGAACATTTCATTTGCAAGTCTGAAATTCTGTACTCATTATTATTTGTTTTTCATGTAGAAAGCATATTTATTTATTTACTTATTTAATTAGGTTCAGTTAGCCAACATATAGTACATCTTTGGTTTTTGATGTAGTGTTCAATGACTCATTATTTGCATATAACCCAGTGCTCATCACAACATGTGCCCTCCTTAATACCCATCACCGCCAGATACCCCATCTCCCCACCCCCCTCCTTTCTGTAAAGCTCAGTTAGGTTCCCGGAGTCCAGAGTCTCTCGTGATTTGTCTCCCTCTCTGATTTCTTCCCATTCAGTTTTCCTTCCCTTCCGCTGTGGTCCTCCACACTATTCCTTATGTTCCATATATGAGTGAAACCATATGATAGCTGTCTTTCTCTGCTTGACTTATTTCACTTAGCATAATCCCCTCCAGTTCAATCACGTCAGTGCAAATGGTGGGTATGTATCCTTTCTGATGGCTGAGTAATCTTCCCTTGTATATATGGACCACATCTTTATCCATTCATCTGTTGAAGGGCATCTGAGCTCCTTCCACAGTTTGGCTATTGCAGACATTGCTGCTATGAACATTGGGGTTCAGGTGCCCCTTCTTTTCACTACGTCTGTATCTTTGGGGAAATACCCAGTAGTGCAATTGTTAGTTAGTAGGGTAGTTCTATTTTTAACATTTTGAGGAACCTCCATACTGTTTTCCAGAGTGACTGTACCTGCTTGCATTCCCACCAACAGTGTAAGAGGGTTCCTCTTTCTCCACATCCTCACAACATCTGTCGTTTCCTGACTTGTTAATTTTAGCCATTCTGACTGGTGTGAGGTGGTATCTCATTGTGGTTTTGATTTGAATTTCCATGATGGCTAGTGATGGTAAACGTTAGTCGTTTTTATGTCTTTTTTGGAGAAATGTCTGTTCATGTCTTCTGCCCGTTTCTTGATTGGATTATTATTATTTTGTTGTTGTTGTTGTTGGGGTGTTGAGTTTGAGTTCTTGATAGATCTCGGATACCAGCCCTTCAACTGTAATGTCATTTGCAAATATCTTCTCCCATTCCATGGGTCGCCTCTTAGTTTTGTTGACTGTTTCGTTTGCTGTGCTGAAGCTTTTTATCTTGAAGTCCCAAAAGTTCATTTTTGCTTCTGTTTCCCTTGCCTTTATAGACATGTCTTGAAAGAAGTCGCTGTGGCTGATGTCGAAGAGGTTACTTCCTCTGTTCTCCTCTAGGAGTTTGATGGACTCCTGTCTCACTTTGAGGTCTTTCATCCATTTTGAGTTTATCTTTGTGAATGATGTAAGAGAATGGTCGAGTTTCAATCTTCTGCATGTGGCTGTCCAGTTTTCCCAGCAGCATTTATTGGAGAGACTGTCTTTTTTCCATTGGACATTCATTCCTGATCTGTCAAAGATTGGTTGACCATAGAGTTGAGGGTCCATTTCTGGGGTCTCTATTCTGTTCCATTGATGTATGTGTTTTTGTGCCAATACCATCCTGTCACAGATTTGTAATATAGATTGAAGTCAGGCATTGTGATGCCCCAAGTTTGGTTTTCTTTTGCAACATTTCCCTGGCTATGTATCCTTGGCTGCATGTTCTCATTTAGTACTGTGAACATGTCTTTCCAGCCCTTTCTGGCTTGCCAGTTCCCTGATGTTATTCTGACGTTATTCTGATGTTCCTCCCTCCGTACGTAAGAAATCTCTTCCCCCTGGCTGCTTTCTGTATTGCTTCCTTGGTTCTAAGATTTGCAAGTTTTCCATTTTTAATTCTAATAGTATATTTATAGACTACTTTGGATTTTCTATGTACACCATCATCTTATCTGTGAATAGTCACAATCATCTCCTCAATGGGTATTCTTTTTGTTTCTCTTGGCTTATAACACTTGGGAGATTCTCCAAAGTAATGTTGACTAGAGTAGCATTGTTTGAAGATTTTAGTATACCTTTCGCAATATCCGATAGAAAAACAGACAAAACATTGGTAAGAAATGTGACCTATATGACGTATATGGAACATTACATAGTAAGTGCAGAATACATTATTTTCAAATGGTCCTAGAATATTTACCCAAATAGACGATACGTTGGGCCGTGAATCAATCTACACATTTTAGAAGCCTGAAATTAACTAGATTATATTCTTCGACCACAGGGGAATTGAGCCATAGTCATAATGAAAAGAAAACCAGGAAGTCCCTCAATGTTTAAAACTTAAATGTAACTTTGCTACATATCCTAAGGGTCAGAGAGGGAATCACAATGGAAATTCTCGATCTTTCCTACATCAGAGCTCACAGACAACGGCATTCTATCCATGAAGAGCACTATAAATAAGGTAGACAGGAGTTGAGGCTTAAGTCCGAGTTCTGCCTGCCTCAGCCACACCTGGCAGCCTTGGTATGTGGTCGCCCCCGGCTGCCCTTTCTGGCGGCCCTGAGCTAAGGGGGACAACATGGCCATATGGAAATGGGAAGCTCCACACTCCTAGTGACGATGGTGTCTCCCACCCAAGCTGCCCTTTCTGGCGGCCCTGAGCTAAGGGGGACAACATGGCCATGTGGAAATGGGAAGCTCCACACTCCTAGTGACGATGGTGCTATTGTATTGTCCTCACCAGTCCAACAACATGATTTCTGAGTGAAAGATGACACAATAGCAGCTTCTTGACCTTCCTTAAGGTTTGAAAATCATCTTGTGAGTCATCTATTAGAAATAGGGTTTCAACACGTGTTCATTTATCTGGAAAAGAAATAGATCCAAATAGTAATTATGGCTTCCTGAGCACCTGCCGTTGAGCGCCGTCACACTGGCTCTTTGTGGAATTCTCCCTCTTAAACTTCTAAACTATGAGGTAGGTATTATTAGTCACATTTTCTAGATGGTTAGACAGGGGCTCAGAAACGATACGAGTCACAGAGGATTTGAGTGTCAGAGACCTAAGTGGGATCTCCAAACTGACTCCAAATCCCTTGTTATTCCATACACGGTACTATTTCCCTCTTTTTTTTTTTTAAGGTTTTATTTATTTATTTGAGAGAGAGAGAGAATGACAGAGCGCAAGAGCGGGAGGGTCAGAGGGAGAAGCAGACTCCCCGCCGAGCAGGGAGTCTGATGTGGGACTCGATCCTGGGACTCTAGGATCATGACCTGAGCCGAGGGCAGTCGCTTCACCAACTGAGCCACCCAGGTGCCCTGCTATTTCCCTCTTATCTCTGGTCTTCTCTATCTGGAAACATATCAAGGATCAGGAATTTTATGTTGTGTGGCCAACTGGAATGAATTCAGTTGGCCTTTTAACCTCTGCCCATCGTAATTGAAGGATCTTTGAGTGAGATACTCCACGATCTCTAGGAATAGAGACATTATAATATTTTTCTAATATTACAGTTACTGAAAGAACTATCTTTTTTTAGTTGATTCAGGCTCTGGTATGATCAGAGTGTACTGTAAGACAGGTCTGAAATAGTATTTAAAAACACTCAGCTCAGCCTCTTCTACAAAGTGAGACAGTGCTTATAAACACAGCTGAAATAGTCCCTTAGCTACGATTATTTCCTTCCCAACCATCGCAGTGTTTATATGGTATGACTAAGACTTACATTAGTCAAAATCAACAAGGAAAGAACTGAGACAGTGTATCCAAGCTTTAGGAGCACTTCATGTTTCCATTAGTGCTGTGAAAATGAGCTACTCTGTTTTCTTGTGTAGTCTAAGGGAATGGTGCCAGACATCTCTAAGATGTCTAGTAGTTCTAAAATTCTGACTTTAAGTTATCTGTGTGCTTCAGAGATTTGGGCAGGAGAAAGGGAGGAGCCCAGCGTCTCTGAACCCCTCTGTTACCTGTGTGGACCATGGAACAGGTAACCTTCTGTAGGCATCGTTTTGATTTCTTGGTACTATCGTTAAAGGTACTTTTGTCTCAAGTTCCTCCCTTGAGTAGTAATTCTAATGATAATGGAAATTTTTATCTTTTACCATCCATGGGCCCGGATCCTGGGCTCCCAGAGAAGCTATCCTTTAACATTTTACCAAGCTCCGAATGGGCAAAACCTCAGAGCGTGGGTCCTATTTCTGTCCCAAGCACATATTGTACATCTGGTTTGAGAAGAAAAAGATAACCCAAAAATGCCATTGCAAATGTAAAGATGAAAGCAGCAGGTACATTTGGCACAGTGTCATCCTCATGTCAGGACTGGAGGTTAAACCTCTCATTAACCCAAAACCTCCTGGGCTTTCCTCTTTTCTCTAGTTGAGCCATGAAGTAAAACTTCAGTAACTGTCAGCATTCTCCATTTGGTACAGGAGTTACTTAATTTCCCTGCAGGTAGAAGATTGCAGGGGATCCCATTTTCTCTATTCACTTATTGCTTACAAAATATATTCTGATCATCTGTTTCCTAGAAGTAACCTTTATTAGAAAGGAAAGGTGAAATTTACTCTTTGTGTGTTTTTAACATATCATTTGTTCCTTCATCGAACAGCGTTTATTCATTTGGGCCTAGGATATGGTTGAATGGCCAGCATCTAGAGTTAGTTGGTTTTTCGTCATCAGATACAGACTTTGATGATGTCTTGTCATTTGTCAAAGGTGATGTTTCATAATTGATTAGTCTTTTCATCAGAAGAGTTACAATTAGGGTCGAGGGAAAAATCAAAATTATTCAAAGCAGCCTTTTACTGTTTAAAAGGTGAGCTTGACTTTCTAGTTTTTCTAAATGTGTCATCTAGATATTTTGACATGCCGATTTTCTCTGTGGTTTCTTTGGTGGTGGAGTCAGAAGAAGAGTCTTTGAGAATTCTGGATGCTGGTGGCATCAAGGGGCTTGGCGTCAGGAGCACTGGGTTGAGTTCTGGAACTGCTTGCCTGACCCTAGGTGAGTCAGGTTATCCCACAGAGCTTCCATTGACTCCTTATGAAATTGCTGGCATCTAATATCTATGGAAAGGCTTTTTCCACAGAAACTCTTTCTGCCTAATGAAGAGCAATTAAAAATGAGGTGATTTGGGCTGTGTTATTCTGTGAAGAATAGTTTTAAAGCCCCCCGTCATAGGATATGGTGTTTTATTGTACAAGGAGTCCTCAGAGGCTGCAGTGAAAGAAGCAGGTCTCAGAGCATGTCCATGTTCCATTGATACGTTCCTTACAGTTTGCCCAGGTAGGAAGGTAAGTGGAGAGAAATACGACAGAAGGGGAAAGTAGTGAACCATTCATTAGGTAGCCTTCCACCTTTCTCATGAAAGCCTTGGGCCAGTGTCATTTTGGAAGAAGAGGGGGAGTCCTGGAGCTCTGCAGTGGATGGGGAGTTCCAGGTCTGGGTAAAGCTGACAGGGGTCTCAGAGGAGAGCTGAGTGCATCGAGCAGGAGGGTGTGGGCAGGGCGGGCTCCAGGGGTGGCTTTGGGTCTCCCGGGTGAGAGTGGTGACAGGTGAGGGCCGTGAGGAGGTTCCTGGCTGAGGACAGGTGAGGCCCAGGTGGAGAGCTGGCCGAGCACCTTCTTCTGTGCCACCAGCCTCACCCAACATACACGACATCATTGTCTGTCCCTGTCACTCCAGTTCAGACGTCTCAGAGTTGCCAGGCCAAGACGTTTGTTTGAGCTTCTTTCTTTGTGTGTGTGAAGTTTCAAAACTTTGATTATGGAAATGACGGGTCATCGGAACATCTGTTACTCTTTTAATTCCTGCTCTTCTTTCAATCACCAAAGAGAATCATACCTGCTAGTGTAAGGGGCTATCTGTGTGTTTTTATATCCCGATTTAATTAAACAGTGGGAAAACAATCTTCCGAAATATTATGAGAACCCTTGGTGAGTATTGATGTTTTCCTCTTCCATGAGCCACATTCCGATATTAGAAATTATGTTTTAAAGTAAAACACAGCCTCAGAGGTGTAACAGGGTGCCGTGCCCTTTGTGAGAGGGACACATGGAGGAGTGTATGTTCTTTAGGAGCTCGGGGAGTGGTGCATCGTGCTCCCAAAGGAAACCGAGCCCCCTGTTAGCCTCCCCTGAGGGGGCTGCTTACCTGGTGGCCCATCCTGGGCTCTGGAAGCTTGACCCAGTGAGTCACTTGTGACTTGAGCTGGGGAATTTATGAAGAAAACGGAAGGAATCCTAGAGGGTGCCTGCATCCTTTGTACTCGCTCAACTCCACGTAGCAAAGGAACTCATCATCCCGTGAGGCGTGTGGGGATCCCTGAGGGAAAGGGCTTCGCTTCGTGGGCTGAGGTTGTGTCTTCATCCTTATCTGGACCAGAGCCATGTTGTGTGGCTATGGAGATCCAGACCCTTATGTGACCATGTCATTATTATTATTATTTTAAGAAAACAATATAGACATTGACTTTGAGATACAAATATCGTAAAGAAAAACACAAGGTCAAATATATATATATATATAATGATTGAACTCGTGGCCTCTCTCATTAGTATGGGTAATGTAGGGCTGCCCATATGAGAAAGACCAAGGAATTATATTTCGATTAGTGTGCTGTGCACACGTAGTGTTTTATTCTGTCATTTGCCTTATTTTTCTGGAGGGAAAATGGAGTGGTGACTGGAGCTTGGTTTCTGATTTTAAGGAATGGGAGACAAGTGAATTGAAAGACCAGTGTTGATGCTGACATGGTGCTCAACGCCCAGTGAGCGAAGGTTTGAAGCTCGGACTTGGGAGCCCTGTGTTCAGCGAGGATGTTGTCCGAGTTTCCAGCACATGGTATCACCTGGCTCGTGTGCCTAATTGGGCTAGTTCCTGCCTTTCTAAGGGCAGTTTGAAAGTGGCTTGAAACCCTAGGGTACTTGTGGAGTGGTCTGGATGGGACACCTGTGTGGGCCAGTGTAGACGCCACCCAGGGAATTCCAGAGCTAATGGTGAGCACATTTGTGAGGCTGGGGTTTGCTTCTCTGTGAGAAGCATTGAGCTGCAGTGGAAAGACGTCGCTGGGTCTTATGACTCACTGTGTGAGCAGGTCTGAGCCTGGCAGGGTAGTCGGATCAGATAGCTGGGAGGTTGTGATGCCATGGTGGTGGACTTTCGCTCATGATGCACAGGCCAGCTTGCTACAGGGACAGGGACTGGGCTGTACTCCCTGGCCAGCCCTCCTGCTGCAGATGTGATGAGAGAGTTGCTTCCTGTTTGGTGCTTGAGCCCTCGGCTCAGCAGGGTGGTTGGTGGGAAGCAGCCCACAGGCAGCATTATCGATTCTTGCCCATTGTGCCCCCTGCTTCCTCAGGGGAGGCACAGCAGATGTCCTCTGCCTGGTGTGTGTGAATTCAGTCAGCAGAAGCAGTTCTTCCAGAGCCCCACCCCTGAGAAATCCTCTCCACATTCCTGTGCTGTGTGCAAGAGGTCGCTTTTCATCTGCAACTGAAATCTCAGCTCCTCTGTTTCGATCTGAGGCCACACAGGACACCAGTCTCCATGAAGGTCTAGTTCCAGGTGGAACCTGATGTGTGAGACTGAGGCTGAACCTGTGCGGCCTGCTGACCCCGCTGCAGGCTCCTTCCTGAAAACTGTGCAGCGAAGCCTGGTTTGTGATGACGTCACAGGAAAGAGGGACAGGTGCACCACTCTGCCTGATGACTGGAGGATTCTGGACTTTAATCCCGGGTGGTTGGTGCAGGGAGGAGAGATGTCTGTTTCCCAGGACCTTGGCCAGAGGGAGAGTTGGATCCTGGGATGGGTCTCTGCTCAGCTTTCTCAGATGAGCACCTCAGGCAAGGAGAGGAAGTGTGAGTGCTCACCTGTAATTGAGGAAGGTGTCTGGCTTCAGGTATCATGGGCAGGTGGATTCCTCGTGTGGCTCATTTTCCTGATAGTTTTCAGGGTGCAGTAGGTGGCCCCCCTGGTCCTGGGCATCCTGGCTGTGCAAGAGCCCTGGGGCACCTTTTCCCCCGGGGCTTTGGACCAGGAAATCGGAGGGAGTCAGTGATGAAACCATCAGTGTAGGCTTCGGTTTCTGCCCTGCCAACTGTGATAACTGCTGTGGAAATATAAAGCGGGAGACAGGGCTGCGGCGCTGAAGGGGAGGTGGAGGTGGTGCTTGCTATTCACATAGGGGCCAGGTGGGACTTCACTAGGAAGGTGATCCTTGAGTCAAGATCTAAAGAAGGTGAGTGATATCACATCAAGAGCATTCTAAACAGAAGGGAAAGCATGTGCAAAGGCCCTGGGGCAGCAGCATACCAGGTATGTCCAGGAGCAGCAAGAAGGCCCTGTGGCCACAGGAGAGAGCTTAGGACATGACCTCAGGGAGGTGACAGAGGGAGACAGAAAGCCATTGCAGTGCTGTGACCCCATGGGACCCTGTTTCACTGGGCCATCCTGGCTACAGTGTTGAGAACAGATGACAGAGGGTTGAGGATGGGCAAGGGAGGTCCATGATGATTTTTTTTTAAAGATTTTATTTATTTATTTGAGAGAATGAGAGAGAGCATGAGAAGGGGGAGGGTCAGAGGGAGAAACAAACTCCCTGCTGTGCAGGGAGCCCAATGCAGGACTTGATCCTAGACTGCAGGATCATGATGTGAGCTGAAGGCAGTTGCTTAACCAACTGAGCCACCCAGGTGCCCTCATGATGAAGTTTTTCCAGGAACTCAGGCAAGAGATGGGCTCCAGTGTGGACCAGACAGGTGGCCTTGGAAGGATTGGTCAGTCCTATTCTGGGTACGTTTTGAAAATGGAGCTCACCGAATTTGCTGATGGGTTAGGTATTGGGCATGGGAGAAAGGAGGAATTGGGGTAACTCCCAGCTGTGGCTCATTGTCCTGAGCGAGGGGAAGGAGGAGGTTTCTGGGGGTAGGAGGTCGTCTGTGTTCCCCATGCTGAGTAAGGGGCCTTTCACGGTGGATCTGCTGATGTGCGTGTCCAGGAGAACATTTAACATCTACTCCCTCAGCAACTTTCAAGTACAAGTATCCCCCACTTTTTAAAAGTTCATGGTAAGACATTTGGCTTTTTTTTTTGAAAGATCTACATCATTACCCAGCTTCAGTAACAGGAGGAAACCTGAAGAGCATTTCCTTCTTATGAAACATGTCAAAAAGTGAGCATTGCGTTCAGCATCTGTTTTGCTGGGAGCCATTACAGAGGCGGCAAGCACCCGAACCAGCTCCTTCCTGGGAACCGCTCTCCGTGTCCAGCCCCCAGCGCTTTGAATTGTGTCTGTGAGCATCTGCTGTGCTTCATCTCCATTTATTTTGGGCATCCCTTAGGAAGTTGTGTCCCGAGGCCTAGGAAAAGCCAAAGAAGTCATTTTTGGAATCTGAGCACGCTCACTAATTTTTCTGTATAAATGAATGGTAATTCCTCATTTGGTCTACACCATTCCTGCTCTGAAAGGTTTCCTAGGAACACTGTCCTTTCAAATAGCGGGGGAACCTGTACCCCATCCTGCAGGGTGAGCTTTAGTCTCCGTGCTGCACAGAATGTTCCATGACTTACGGATTTTATCACTCAAACATTGTGCCTTTGACCACCTTCCTTGCCCCCCTATCCCCGAATCTGGCGACAACCAGTCTGTTCTCAGTATCTATGCGTTCAGTATATTTTTCCATGTGGAATGTCCATGAGAGCATCTGGTATTTGTCTTTCTGTGTCTGAATTACTTAGCATAATGCTCCCAAGGTCTATGTTTCTATGTCTGGTTACTGCAAATAATGTTGCAGTGAACATGCAAGTGCATCTGTCTTTTGGCGGTAGTGTTTTTGTGTTCTCTAGATAAATACTCAGTAGAGCAATTCCTGGGTCATGTGGTAGTTGTATTCATTTTTTTTAAGGAACCTCCATACTGTTTGTCACAGTGGCTGCACCAATTTACATTCCCACCAACAGTGCACAGGGTCCCCTTTTCTACACACCCTTGACCACACCTGGTGTCTGTCTCTGGGACGATTGCCGTTCCAACAGTTGTGAGGAGATAGCTAATTGTGGTTTTGACTTAGGTTTCCCTGACGATGATTAGTGACGTTGAACAACTTTTTCTGTGTCGGCCACCTGTGTGCCATCTTTGGAAAGTATCTGTTCACATATTCTCCCCATTTTTAATACAGGTTTTTGTTTGTTTTGATTTGTATGAGTGTTTTATGTATTTTGGATATTAGCCTCTTCTCACAGATATGATTTGCAGATTTTTTTTCTCATTAGGTAGATCACCTTTTAAGTTTTTGATGGTTTCTTTTGCCATGTAGAAATTTCAGTTTAATGTCTTCCACTTTTTTTGCTTTTGTTGCCTTTGCTTTTGGTGTCCGACCTAAAGACTCTTTGCCAAAACCAGTGTCGAGAACCTTACTACCTGTGTTTTCTTCTTGGAGGTTTATGGATTCAGGTCTTGTGTTCAAGTTATTCATCCATTTAAAAATTTTGTGTGTGGTGTAAGAAAGTGATCCAGTTACATTTTTCTGCATGTAGTGTGCAGTTTTCCCAGTACCGTTCACTGAAGAGACGGTCCTTTCCCCATTGTATATTTTCTGCTGCTGTGTCATCAGTTAAGACCATATATGTGTGGGTCAGTTTCTGAGCTTTCCATTTTGTTCCATTGACCTGTGTGTCTGTTTTTATGCCAGTAGCATATTGTTTTGATGATTATAGCTTTGTAATCTAGCTTGAAATCCGGAAATGTGGTGACTGCAGCTTTCTTTCTCCTGATTACCTTGGGTATTTGGGGTGTTTTGTGATTCCATATGAATTTTAGAACTGTCTTCTATCTCTTTGAATAATGCGATTGGAATTCAGATAGGGATTTCATCACACCTGTAGACTGCTTTGGGTAATATGGACATGTTAACATGATTAACTCTTCCAGTTAATGAGTATGGCGTATGCTTCCATTTATTTTTTATTTTTTATTTTTATTTTTTTAAAAGATTTTATTTATTTATTTATTCATGAAACACACACACACACACACAGAGAGAGAGAGAGAGAGAGAGGCAGAGGGAGAAGCAGGCTCCCAAGGAGCAGGGAGCCCGACGCAGGACTCGATCCCAGGACCCTGGGATCATGACCTGAGCTGAAGGCAGATGCTTAACAGTCTGAGCCATCCAGGCGCCCATGCTTCCATTTATTTGTGTCATCTTCCATTTCCTTGACCCATACATCCCCCCACCACCCCAACACACATTTTCCTTTCTTTTCTACCATGTGTTCAGTGTACCAGGTCTTTCTCATTCTTCGTTACTTCTATTCCTAGATATTTTTTCTTGATGCAATTATAAATAGCATTGCTTTCTTAGTTTCTCTTTGTGGAAGTTCGTCATCAGGACAGAGAAATGCAACAAGTTATGGCACCTGGGTGGCTCCATCGGTGAGGTGTCTGCCTTCAGCTCAGGTCATGATTCTGGGGTCGTGGGATGGAGCCCGGCATCAGGCTCCCTGTTCAATATGGAGCCTGCTTCTCCCTCTCCCTCTGCAGCTCCCCCTGTTTGTGTGTCTCTCTCCGTTACATAAATAAATAAATAAAATCTTTTAAAAAAAGAAATGCAACAGGTCTCTGTATATGAGAGTAAAGCTGTATCGTGCAGCTTTACTGAATTTGTTTATTCTAATAGGTTTTCAGTGGAATCTTTAGGGATTTCTATATATAGTATCATGTCATCTGCAAATAGTGACAGTTTTCTTTTCCTAGTAGGATTTCATATCTTTCTTTTTTTTGTCTAAATGATTTGGCTAGGGCTTTCAATACTATGTTGAATGAAAGTGGGCATCTTTGTGTTGTTCTTGATCTCAGTGGAAAAGTTTTTAGCTTTTCACTCTTGAGTATGATGTCAGCTGTGGGCTTTTCATATAGGGCCTTTGTTGTGTTGAGGTATGTTCCCTCTATACCCAGATGGTTTAGCGTTTTTATAATAAATGCACATTGAGTGTTGTTAAATGTTCTTTCTGCATGTATTGTAACAATCATATGATTTTTATCTTTTATTTTGTTAAGATATGTATCCTCTTGTTTGATGTGCAAATCAAGGAATCATCCTTGCATCCCTGGAATAAATCTCATTTGATCGTGTTGTGTGATTCTCCTGATTTTTGTTGAATTCATTTTGCTGATAATTTGTTGAGGATTTTGCCATCTGTGTTCCTGAGGGATATTGGCCTTTCCTTTTCTTGTCGTGTCCTTGTCTTGTTCTGGTAGCAGGGTAATGCTGGCTTCTTAAAATGAGTTTGGACGTGTGTCTTCCTTTCCTATTTTTAAAGAGTTTGAGAAGGGTTGGTATTAATTCTTCTACTGTCTTGTTTAACTCCTCAGTGAAACTGTCTGGTCTTGGACATTTGTTTATAGGGTGGGAGGTTTTTGATTATCGAATCGATGTTTTTACTAGTGATCGGTCTGTTCAGGTAATTTTCTTTCACGGTTCAGTCTTTCTAGGCTGTTGGTAGGAACTAACCCATTTCTTCTAGGTCGTCCAATGTGTTGGCCTCCAATTGCTAATAGTACGCTCTTATGAGTCTTTTATTTTTGTGGTATTCATTGTAATGGCTCATCTTTGTTTCCTTTTTTCTAAAGTTTTTCACATTTTTTTGATTTAAATTAGCCAAGGTATACTACATCATTAGTTTTTAATATAATGTTCAATGGTTGACTAGTTGAGTATAACACCCAGTGTTCATTACCCAGGGCCCATCACGTGCCCTCTTTAATCTCCATCACCCAGTTTCCCCATCCCTCTACCCCCACCCCTTTCCGCAAACCTCAGGTTGTTTCCCGGAGTCCAGAGTCTCTCATGGTTTGTCTCCCTCTCTGATTTCTTGCCATTCAGTTTTCCTTTAATTCCCCTATTGTCCTCTGCACTGTTCTTTATGTTCCATATATGAGTAAAACCATATGATAATTGTGTTTCTCTGATTGACTTATTTCACCCAGCATAATCCCCTCCAGTTCCATCCATGTCGATGCAAATGGTGGGTATTCATCATTCTGATGGCTGAGTAATATTCCATTGTGTATATGAAGCACATCTTCTTTATCCATTCCTCTGTTGAAGGGCATCTCAGCTCCTTCCACAGTTTGGCTATTGTGGACATTACTGCTATGATCATTGGGGTGCAGGTTCCCCTTCTCTTCGCTACCTCTGTGTTTATGGGGTAAATACCCAGTAATGCAATTGCTGGGTCATAGGGTATCTCTATTTATAACGTCTTGAGGAAACTCTATACTGTTTTCCAGAGTGGCTGCACTAGCTTGCATTCCCGCCAACAGTGTAAGAGGGTTCCCTTTCTCCACATCCTTGCCAACATTTGTTGTTCCTTGTCTTGTTAATTTTAGTCATTCTAACTGGTGTAAGGTGGTATCTCATTGTGGTTTTGATTTGTATTTCCCTGATGACAAGTGATGTTGAAAATTTTTTCATGTGTCTGTTGGTTCTTTGTGTGTCTTCTTTGGAGAAGTGTCTGTTCATGTCTTCTCCCCATTTCTTGACTGGTTTATCTGTTTTTTGGGTGTTGAGTTTGAGAAGTTCTTTATAGATCTTGGATACCAGCCCTTTATCTGATATGTCATTTGCAAATATCTTCTCCCATTCCGTGGGTTGCCTCTTAGTTTGTAGACTATTTCCTTTGATTTGTAGAAGCTTTTTATCTTTTTTTTTTGAAGATTTTATTTATTTATTTATTTATTTATTTATTTATTTATTTATTTATTTGACAGAGAGAGACACAGCGAGAGAGGGAACACAAGCAGGGGGAGTGGGAGAAGGAGAAGCAGGCTTCTCACAGAGCAGGGAGCCCAATGTGGGGCTCGATGCGTGACTCGATCCCAGGACGCTGGGATCATGACCTGAGCCTAAGGCAGACGCTTAATGAGTGAGCCACCCAGGTGCCGCCAGAAGCTTTTTATGTTGATGAAGTCCCAAAGTCCATTTTTCCTTTTGTTTCCCTTGCCTTTAGAGATAGTGTCTTGTAAGAAATTGCTGTTCCAAGGTCGAAGAGGTTGCTGCCTGTGTTCTCCTCTATGATTTTGATGTGAGACAGGAATCAATCATCTTTCTTTCCTGATTGTGGTTGAGCCCTCTGTCTTTCTTGGTGAGTCTAGCTAAAAGTTTGTCAGTTTTGTTTATTTTTCCAAAAAGGGCAGCTCTTATTTTCATTGATCTTTTGTGTTTTTAGTTTCCACTGGATTTATTTCCACATTCCTTTTTGTTATTTCCTTATGTCTACTAATTTGGGGCTTTGCTTGGTAGTTTTTCTACTTCTTTTTCCCATGTAAAATTAGGTTGTTTATTGGAGAGCTTTCTTGTGGATTGACGAAGACATGAATTTGTATGAACTTCCCCCTTAGAGTTACTTTTGCTGCATCCCATACGTTTTTGTAGGTTCTCTTTTTCGTCTGTCTCAAGGTACTTTTAAAATTTCTTTTGATTTCTTCTTTGACTGTTGGTTGTTCAGTAGCAGTGTGTGGCGGGAGCTACTGTTTGGTTTCCATAACTGACGGGGGTCTGGTGATTGTGATTCCTAGCAGCCGCATGGGGAGAGGAGGGCGGTGTGGTGCCCACTTTCTAGGGTTGTGGTCAGGACTAGTCTGGACACCACTGAAGTCAGCCACGCCTGGCACAGAAGGCACCCAGTCACTGTAGCTATGGGCACTGTGCCCATGGCACTTCCTTGTGGGCCAGCTCCCATGCTGCCGCCTCCTACTTTTCATCATCTTCATGGTCATGAACCTCTGCTCTTGCCCCATGGCCTCTGGGGTATGGCCCTCCTTCCATCTGGCCCTCCTCCCTGGTGCCCTGTGCAACCCAATGCCAGGGTAGCCTTCTCGAGAGGCAGCCCTGTCAGTCCCCTGATGGAACACCTCCATGGATCCCCTGTGAGGCAAGGACGATGCCCTGCCCTGGAAGGGGGCTGCAGGTCTCCAATCAGGAGAACCACGTCTCCCTCTTCAGCCTGGCCTGCCCTCCCCTCAGTCTTCCTCAGGGAAGCTCTCTCCACTCTCTGAGCCAACAGCTCTGAACTTAAAAACCAATATTGTTTTATATTTCTCAATGCCTTAGTTCATCCATGGGATATGTTTCCAACCTGTTAGTGGGTTTTCAGCAGTCCCGAGGGCTGTCTGCTCAAAGAGGGGATGATCTGGGAGGGGCAGTCTTCCCTCCCACCTCCCTCAGCATGAGTCCCTGAGCCCTGGAGCCAGCTATCCCACTGAGAGTTGAGGGACCCGAGCGAGCCCATCCTGAGCCCAGGCTCTGTGTCCGCTGTGTAGACTGATGTGCGCCGGGAGCGTTGGGTAGCTGGCACGGGCCGGGGGCAAGCAGTTTCTCCTTCTCATTCCTCCCCCCTCTCCCTCATAGAGGTAGCTCAGAGCAGTCTCCAAGTCTTGACCTGTGCCTCCTGCCTTCAGTTGGTGATCTTGGTGGTTTCCCATTACTTCTGCCTCCCATATCGGCTCCCGTGGCAGTTCCTGGTTCAGGGGAGGGGTCATACCCTTGCCTGTACTCGGTCCTCTTCCTGTCCCGTACCGAACTCTCGCACCTTTGCATCTTCCATGTATGGGCTTGGAAGCAAGCCCATCCACAGGGAACCTATTTGCCCCATGGATCCAGGTAATGACCATTAAATTAGAGATCCAGGATACGTCACAAACCTGCTCTGAAACCTGTCCCACACTCTGTGACCATCTCACACTACAACAGAAAGTGTAATAGCTTCCTGGACTGGGAAGTGGCATCTGTCTCTACTTAAACTCTTGAATGCATAGGTGCCGAGCCTGGACAGAAAGGGACCATGGCTCCCTTGGGTTAGGATTAACAGGTAAAGGATAAGAACTCTGTGAAATTTGAATTCGAGGCATAGAGTGAATAATTATTGTAGAGTAAATAGTCCCAAGTAGGGTTTATGAACATTGTGTAGCAAAAGCTTTTTCAAAGAGGTTCCTGAAAGAAAAATCTTTTGAAAATTTAATTCCAGTAGAGTTAACATGTAGTGCTATCTTAGTTTCAGGTGTACGATAGAGTGATTCAGTAATTCTGTATATTACTCAGTGCCCATCAAGAAAAGTGTACTCTTAATCCCCTTCACCCGTTTCAGTCATCCCTCCATCCACCTCCCCTCTGGTCACCATCAGTTGTTTATTGTTAAGAGTCTGCATTTTGGTTTGTCTCTTTTCTCCTTTATTTATTTATGTTTGTTTTTTAAATTCCACATAAGAGTGACATCATATGGTATTTGTCTTTCTCTGACGGACTGATTTCACTTAGGATAACACCCTCTAGCTCCATCCATGTGGCTGCAAATGGCAAGATTTCATTCTTTTTTTATGGATGAGAAGTATTACACTGTGTGTGTGTATGTGTGTGTGTGTGTGTATACACATCTATCATCTCATTTATCAGTTTATCAACAGTTTATCATTTATCAGTTTATCAACAGTATTCCACTGTGTGTGTGTGTGTATACACTCATCTATCATCTCATTTATCAGTTTATCAACAGTATTCCACTGTGTGTGTGTGTATACACACATCTATCATCTCATTTATCAGTTTGTCAACAGTTTATCATTTATCAGTTTATCAACAGACACTTAGTTCCTTCCATATTGTGATATTGTAAGTAATGTTGCAAGAAGCACAGGGGTGCATGCATCCTTTTGAGTTATCATTTTCATATTCGTTGGGTAAACACCCAGTAGTGTGATTGCTGGATTGTAGAGTAGTTCTAGATTTAATTTTTTGAGGAACCTCCATCCTGGTTTTCCACGGCGGCTGCAACAGTTTGCATTCGCACCCACAGTGCACGAGGGTTCCCCTTTCTCCACATCCTTCCGACACCTGTTGTTTCTTGTGCTGCTGCTGTTAGCCATTCTGACATTGTGAGGTAATATCTCATTGTAGTTTTGATTTGCATTTGCCTGACGATGGGTGATGATGAGCATCTTTTCATGTGACTGTTGGCCATCTGTAGTTCTTCTGTGGAGAAATGTCTGTTCATGTCTTCTGCCTATTGTTTAACTGGATTATTTGTTTTTTGGATGTTGAGTTGTATCAGTTCTATACATTTTGGGCACTGTCCCTTTATTACATATGATGTTTGCAAATATCTTCTCCCATTCGGTAGGTTGTCTTTTTATTATTATTTTCATTGTTCTTGTGCTGTGTGGAAACTTTTTATTTGGATGTAGTCCCAGTAGCTTATTTTTGCTTTTGTCTCCTTTGCCTCAGGAGACACGTCTAGAAAAATGTTGGTGTGGTCTATGTCAGAGAAGTTAGTGTTTGCGCCCTCTTGTAGGATTTTTATGGTTTCAGGACTCACATTTAGGTCTTGAAACTATTTTGAGTTTGTGTGTATGGTGTAAGAAAGCGGTCTAATTCCATTCTTCTGTGCATAGGTGTCCAGTTTTCCCAACACCATTTGTTGTAGAGACTGTCCTTTGTCTTTTCGATATTCTTGCCTGCCTTTTGGGTTTATGTCTGAGCTTCTGTCCTGCTCCCTTGGTCACTGTGTCTATTTTTGTGCCAGTACCATACTGTTAGGATGACTACAGCTTGTAGTATAATTTGAAATCTGGAATTGTGACTCTTCCAGCTTTGTTTTTTTCTCAACATTGCATTGTCCGTTCATTATCTTTTGTGGTTTCATATAAAATGTTAGGATTGTTGGAGTTTTTTTTTAAGTTTAAATTCAGTGAGCCAACTTGCAGTACATCATTAGTTTCAGTTGTGCTGTTCAATAAGTTAACAGTTGTGTATAACACCCATTGCTCGTTGCATCACGTGCCATCCTTCATGCCTGTCACCCAGTTATTGCACCCCCCACCCCCCCCACCTCCCCTCCAGCAACCCTCCTTCTGTTGCTAGAGTTAAGAGTCCCTCATGGTTTTTCTTCCTCTCTGATGATTTTCCATTGAGCTATTTCTCCCTTCCTGTATGGTCCTCTGTGCTGTTTCTTTTATTTCCCATATGAGTGAAACCATATGACAGTTGTCTTTCTCTGATAGATTTACTTCACTCAGCATAGTACCGTCCAGTTGCATCCAGGTCGATGGGATGGTAAGTATTCATCCTTTCTGATGGCTGGATGATATTCCATTGTATGTATGTAACACATCTCCTTATGCATTCATCTGTCTGTGCACATCTGGGCTCTTTCCACAGTTTGGCTATAGTGGACGTTGCTGCTGTGAACATTGCAGGGCAGGTGCCCCTTCTTTTCACTATAGATATGTATCTTTTGGGGAAATACCCAGTAGTGCAATTGGTGGGTCATAGGGTATCTCGATTTTTAATTTCTTGAGGAACGTCAATGTCGTTTTCCGGAGTTGCTGTACCAGTTTGCATTCCCACCAACAGTGTAAGAGGGTTCCCCTTCCTCCACACCCCACCAACATTTGTTGTTTCCTGTGTTGTTAATTTTAGCCATTCCGCCTGGCATGTTGGGGTACCGTATTGTGGTTTAGATTTGTATTTCCCTGAAGCCAAGTGATATGGAGCACTATACAAGTGTTAGTCAGTTGTATGTCATCCTTGGAGAAATGTCTGTCCATGTTTTCATCCATGTGTATATCTGAGGTTGGGTTAAGGTCCTGAAGCTTGGAAGATGCGATCGGCCAGAAGGGTGATCTTCACAGGTGAGCCTGGGTGAGGGGCGAGGGGTGAGGGGTTCAGGCTAGGGTGAGGGGATTTGGGCTAAGGGTTGGGGTTCAGGCTAGGGCTTAGTGCTTAGGGGTTAGGGGTTAGGGTTAGGGTTTGGGGTGGGGCTAGGGCTAGGGCTTAGGGCTTAGAGGTTAGGGTTAGGGTTTGGGTTCGGGTTGGGAGTTCGGGTTCAGGGTTTGAGTTAGGGTTTTGGATTTAGGGGTTCGAGTTCAGGTTCGCATTCAGGGTTCAGGTTCGGGTTCAGCATTTGGGGTTTGAGTTCTGGGTTCAGGTTTAGGGTTTAGGGGTTTGAGTTCAGATTTGGGTTCGGGGTTATGGACCTGGGGTAGGGGTTCGGGTTAGGGTTTGGGTTCGGGTTGGGATTGGGGTTGGGGTTTAGGGTTTAGGGTATGGGTTAGGGTATGGGTTTGGGTACGGGTTAGGGTATGGGTTAGGGTTAGGATACGGGTTAGGGTTAGGGTATGGGTTAGGGTTAGGGTACGGGTTTGGGTACAGGTACGGGTTAGGGTTAGGGTATGCGTTAGGGTTAGGGTACAGGTTAGGGTATGGGTTAGGGTTAGGGTACAGGTTAGGGTTATGGTATGGGTTAGGGTTTGGGTACGGGTTAGGGTTAGGGTACAGGTTAGGGGTTAGGGTTAGGGTATGGGTTAGGGTTAGGGTATGTGTTAGGGTGCAGGTTAGGGTTAGGGTATGTGTTAGGGTACGGGTTAGGGTACGGGTCATGTTAGGGTTAGGGATTAGGGTCTCCCTGTCCTCTGCTGCACAGAACCCATTCTCCTCTGGTAACTAGAGTGATATTTTCGGAACATAACCTTTGGGCCTCTTTGTGGTCTGCTCCCCTCCTGCCCGACCTCCCCAGCCTCACCTCTTCCACCACGGCCCCCCCTTCTGTGGGCCACCCAAGTGTGTGGTCGTCCACATGTGCCCTGGGCCTGACTACAGGCCTTTCCTTTTGCTGTGCCCCCTGTCAGGATCCCTCTTCTATCCCCCTGCTTCATATTGGGCTTGTTGCCCCATTGGCTGGGTCTGGACTTGCCCTCTGGTGACCTGACTTATGTCTGCTGGTTGAGTGTGCCTATCCCCTATTTAAATGTAATGCCCGCCTTCCCTGTGTGAGCAATTTACTAACCTGCCGGGGAGGGGGCAGGCACAGGGAAGTAGCCTTAGCGCCTATGCAAAAAAATCAGTCTCAGAGGGGCTCACCACACTTGCTGATAATGGGGGAGCTGCTGTCCTCACAGGGGGGAGCAGGTAGTACCCTTAAAGGGGGACCAGCCATGGGACGTGGTTGGATAAGACTTTGAACCCTTTGGGGCTGGGGAGATGTAGACCTGGACCTGGAAGCTTACACCCTTGGATTCGAGCCTGGGGCCTAAGCAAGCCCCCTCTTCTTCCTGGTGTCGTCTTTTGCCTTCCCTGTCCACGGGCTGGACCTGATTCCTGATGTGGCAGAGTTTGAGGGTGACCCCTCCTAGGAATACCAGTGGCTTACTGAGCACCTTGTCAGCAGGATGCCCAGCAGCCTTCCAGGGAGGACCCTACAGGAAGTGGAGACAGGTCTGTGGGGGCCAGCGGCAGCCCACTCAAAGCAAAGTGGGACAGGTGTCCGGCCCTGCTGATTCTACCCACTCTGTAAGACATAGAAATGAGGGCTGTGCCCAAAGGTGCTTCCCTCCTGGAAGGTGGGGATGGGATCTGCAGGGGGGGGGGGGCAGTGGAGGGCACCTGCAGGGTTTGCCCAGGAGCTCAGCACAGGGGGAGTGTTCCTGGCTCCAGCATGCTGACTGTGGGGCTGCATGGGTTTCCAGCCTCCGAAGCCTCAGGCTCCCCTTTGGAAGACGGGGTGCTGATGGCCCCCATCTCTGGGAACAGACATTAGGGAGGCCCTGCTGGCAGATTCCCTCAGGAAGGTCAGGAGGTGGCTGTTGCTTAAAGCAGCCCAGGGCCCACCCCCTTGAAGAAGGTGCACATGTCCATGGCCCCCAACTCTGGGGTCCTGCTGCCAGCCTCTGGCTGTGACCCTCTTCCTGCCCTGTCCACTGCCCCTGTGGATACGTGGTCTTCCTGGAGCTATTCCTGCAGACAGCAGAGAAGCACCTCATGGTGGGGCACGGGGTCAACTACTAGGTTTTCACCAATCAGCCGGCTGCCGGGCCCCGTGTGCCCCTCCAGGGAGGCCGGAGGGTGGTGGTCCTCATGGTGGACACAGGGTCACTTACTATGTCTTCACCGACCAGCTGGTTGCTGTGCCCCGTGGGCCACTCTGGGAGGGCCGGAGGGTGGTGGTCGTCGAGGTCCGCGGCGTCCTGCTCTGGCAGGATGTGTCCATGTGGCACATAGCGATGATCAGCCGCTTCTGTGAGCAGCGCTTCCTCTGTGACGTGGAAGACCTGGTGTGCGTGGATGTGGATGCGGGAATGAAGTTCTGGGACCATGTGGGCATGGAGATCCTGCCTCCCCTCTTTGGCACCCCACACCCCGGTTTCTCCTGGGCAGCCCACGAGGACTTCAGCTACGCGTGCTGGCCACAGTCCCAGACCCACATCCCCAGGGACCAGGGCAACTTTTACTACATGGGGGCCTTTTTTGGGGGATTGGTGGTGGAGGTTCCCCGACTGACCTCGGCCTGTCACCAGGCGATGGTGGTCAACTGGGCCAGTGGGATTGAGGCCTCGTGGCCCGATGAGAGCCACCTGAACAGGTACCTGCTGGACCACAGGCCCACCAAGGTGCTGTCCCCGGAGGACCTGTGGGACCCACGGCTGCTGGGCTGGCCCCCCATCATTCCCTGGGTCATGAAGAAGCTGAGATCCATGGCTGTGCCCAAGAATCACCAGGACATCTGGAAGTCACGAGGGGCTGCCCCCGTCTCCATCAGGGGGTGCTGCCTTGAGCGGAGCTGTCAGAGCAGATTCCTACTTCTGTCCCCTTGAGGGAAACTGTGGAGCCCAGCACTGCTTGCACGGGCACGCCAACGCCCCAGGCACCCCTGTGCACAGGAGGCCTGCCTGGGGGCACACGTTCCTCTCTTTGTGGTCACTACATTTTGATCATTTCGGGGTCATTTGCAACTGTGAACGGCTCCAGTTTTATGTCGGATGTTTTTCTGTGTCAATGCTGAGCAACCATCTTTAAAAAGAACACTTGAGGGAAAAATTTTTCTCCATGGTTCTAAACAGACATCTCCTGTTGGGGCTGGGAGCAGTCCTGTAGCATCCATGGAGCCAGAACAGGTGCTGGCCGGGTCTTCCCTCCCAGTCCTTACACCTCACCGCAGCCATGGGGCTTCAGGGTCAGGGTGCGCCGAGCCACCTCTCAGACCCCCCAGTGCCCTCACTACCAGAGGCCTTGGCCGTGGCCACTAGCTCGGCCTCCAGGAGCGTGGAGCCCTCTGGGCTATATAAGGTTCCTGCTTTGGTTTTAAATGGCTATTTCTGGCTGGTTGTTTGTGAAATGTGGGCACTCGCTCCGTCTGGATGCGCGTCCCCTTGGGATTCCTCAGTGCCCACCAGTGGGTTTGCACTTGTGCACTTTCTCTGGACCAGCTGCCTGCACTGTGTCTTAGCAAGCACTTACTGAGCTCAGTCACCCAACAAGGGGCAGAGCGTGAGAGCGAGAACTAAGATACAGGCTCCCTGCTCCTGGGCCCTCCAGGGATTTGCGACAGCCCCGACGTCCTGACTCACTTCTTTTGTATTGTGGTATAATGGACATACAGTTGATACCATGAAGCGCGTTTCAGTGTCAATAAGTATATTTCCTGTTCTGCACTGGCTACCTCTGTCCATCGCCACAATGTTTTCATCATCCCCAACTGAACCTCTACCCACGAGACCCTAACCCCCCATTCCCTTTCCCCAGCCCTGGCACCCAGCAGCTCCTTCCACCTCTGTGATGGGAGTGCTCTCCATCCCTCACAAGTGGGGTCCTCCAGTGTCGGTCCTTTAGGGACTGGCTTATTTCACATGGCATAATGGCCTCAAGGTCTGTCCCTGTGAGCCTGAACCTGACCCCGCTTTTCCCCCAAAAGTGTGGCTCAGCCCTCTCCTGTCTGAGCTCCTCAGTCCCCTCTGTTCCCCTCACCTTCCTCCTCAGCCTGAAGATGATCCCAGCCAGTCTGCAGCTCTGAAGACCTGTTCAGTCCGGATGCCAGGCACATACCCCAGGGGCCTCGGGCCTCACCTATGCCCCATCTGTCCACGTCAGGTGCCTGCCCCCCTCCCCCAGCTGACCACCTGCACCTCCCACAGGTGTCCCCATCTCAGGAGAGGGAAACACCAAGTCCAGACCCTTGGAGTCCTCTGGGACTTCTTGCTTGCTACCAACTTTCCCAGTAGTGAAGTGGCTACTGGAGGACATTCAATGTCCAAAACATTTAAAGGCATACGTGAGTCTCTGCTGCCTAAGGCAATGGATAACAGTTGGGGCAAATAGAAACCAGGCAGAATCACCGGAAGAAAGGCTGAGGAATGAGGAGCTTTAGGGAAGAAGGGTCTGGAAGCTCTGACTGCCCCTACCTGACCTTCAGATGCTCCTCAGTTACTCCTGTGCCTCTGGTATCTTCCTGGAACCCTGACATGGCTGTTTTCAGACAGCTCGTCCAGCAGCACCCTCAGTTTCTGGGAGGTGTATTTGCTGGAATCCACAGTGTGTCCTGCTGCCCCACCGGGATCGCTTTTTGAAGGTGCATCGTCCGGGCCATCTGAGGAGCCAAGACTGTGGGTCTGTGACCTGGAGGGATTCTGAGCAGAGCTGGTGGGATGGGAGGGCTGCAAGGCCCAGAGGCAGGTTTCCAGAAAGCCGACTGGGGTCCCCGGCATCCTACCGTTTTTGAATCAAAGCCCTGAGATCTTTAAAATGCCAGCAATGTTACAGCATGGGCCAGAAAAGCAAATGTCCCTGTGCACCCAACCCCACCTAAACTATTGGCCATTTCTTGTCACTTGAGCTGAGGTCAAAGGATTGGGAGTTGGGGCTTGAGGAGGGTCCTGGGCCAGACTTTGTATTTGGGGGACAAAGGCCATCCAGACAAGCTTGTGCTGAGCCTGAGGAGGGGGTCTGTGTGGAGACCCCAGCTGCAGGCACTGCTGTCCACAGATGCCCCCTCAGCCTGCCCCAGTGCACCTGCTGCTGGGGGAGAGCCTATCCCCTCCTCTCTGCCTGAGGGCTCTCTCCTGCACCAGGTGCCTCCTCCCCTGCCGGCCACTGCCATCCTGCACCCCGGGAGGGTGGCTACCCCGAGTTCCTCCAGCTGCTGGGGAAGCACCTGCCCCCTCCTCTCTGCCTGAGGGTTCTCTCCTGCATCAGGTGCACCTCCTCTCCTGCCAGTCACTGTCAGCCTAGAGCCTCGGAGGGTGGCTACCCTGACACCCTCCAGCCCTGGGGACAGAGCTGCTGTGGGTGAGATGCGGTCTCCCAGCAGGTCTGAGCACCAGGCCCACATAGTGCTCACTCTCCTCCTGCAGGCTCACTGTGCCACATCCTCCCTCAGTCTCCCTGGGCCCAAGTCTTCCTCTGCTCGCGGACCATCCTTGACCCCGGCTCCACACGCTGGGACTGGGAGCAGGTCGTCTGGACCTTCTGGACTCTCGCTTCCATGCCCGTGACATGGGTAGAGTCCGGCCTCACAGACTGCTCAGAGGAGACCCAGCACAGGAAGATGCAGGCCACTGCAAGAGAGATGCCAAGTGACCCCAGAGGGAGCACACAGTCCTTGCAAAAAGCACTGGGCTCACGGGACCCAGCGTGGGATGTGGGCATCAGGCCAGGGGGCACAGGGAGTCCTGGTGGGGGTGGCCCTGGCGGGGAGGCCACGGAAGGGTCCCAGAAGAGGCAGGAGACAAGGAAGACGACAGGATAGAGCTTCCCAAGGAGGTTGATGGAAGGATCAGAGAATCGCAGAGACCCTTGGGAAAACTCAGAGGCCCTGGAGATGTTGGCTGAAACGTGTCATTTGGTCAGAAAAGTTGGGTCACAACACCCCAGTCGACACTGGATGATTTACTCTTTGTTGGTTCTAGGAATCAGTAGGTACCTGCCATTAGAACTCACATCGCATGAAGTCTAGGATATACTTACTTTTCATCACTTTTCAGGACTAGATTTTTCTAGAGGAAGTGCTAAGCATGGGTCTCTCCATTCTTTGTGCAACTGGCCGGTGTTTTCAGGAGCAGATTCCTGGTGCTCATCACCAGTGCTAGCCCTGAGGACTGCCCCCGTCGCCTCCCACAGTGGACGTGACCATGTGGGTTGGGGGGTGCTCACTGATGAAGCCCCAGTGCTCAGTACACAGCAGGGACCCCAGATCCTCTGCTGAATGAGGGAGGAAAGAGGGAGGGAGGGAGGGAGGGGGGGGGTGGGGCGGGGTGGAGGTGGGGAATGAATGAGGGAGAGAATGAATGAGGGAGGGAGTAAAACCACAGAAGCTGGGTCCATAAATCAGGAGTCCTTATTTGGGGTGAAGTCCGAGGGCATCACAGCCCGGGCCCTGGATGGTGGCTCAGGGCACGTCCATCTGTCCTCCCAGTGCTGACCTTCCTTCTGCTTGGACCCGCTGTCATCCTGGATCCTCTCCCCCTCCTCCTCAAACAATTCCCAATGTTCCCAGGGGCAGGGTGGCAGGAGGGGTGGGTCTCAGGAGGGGCTTCCCGGATCCTGTGCCCCGGATGACACCGGGACAGTAGCTGTAGGGCATTCTATCATGAGGACGGGGACCGTGGATCCCATCCATCTCCTTGGGCATTAGTGCTGTTCCATTCCCTGCTCTCTCCAGCACCGCTGTGATGAACACTCCTGACAATAGGTGTGTGAAAAACCGAGCCAGAGTTTCCGGGGCTGAGTCCGAGGCTGAGGGTGGGTGCACCTGTGGCCTGGGGTGGGTGCTGCTCACTGTTCTCCCAGACAGGGGTGCCCGTCACCCTTCTCTCCAGGGGACCTCTACTTCCTCATGTTCTCCCCAGGGCTGCTGGTCCCCAGACCAGACACCTGCCAGTCTGAGGGTGACCAGCGCTGCCTCCATAGGGTTTCCTTTGCCGGAGTCCTTCCCCAGGAGCTCCCGCATCTCTGACCCATATTCCCTGCGTGCCTATCCTTCCGCCTTGGACTTGCATGTGTTTGGTCTCCGTCCCTGTGGAACCCAGTGACTTGGAGCGTGGTTTGGACCAGAGTCAGGTGAAACCTTTCTCTGGCCTTGGGTTGTGAGCAATGCTTTTGCCCTTTGTGGTGTGTCTTCCAGCTTTCTGCATTTCCCTGGTTTCTGTGTGGGTCTCAGGAGGAACCAGCCCTGTCCTGTCTGGGGTCAGGCTGTGGTGTCCCAGCAGGACCAGGGGTCTCGGCCCCGAGATTGTGCCCATAATTCCTAAAGTGGCCTCTTTGATTACATCTGATGTGTCATCTAGCGGGGATTTCAATATCAAATAAGGGAAATTTTATGACAAATGAACACAGAAGAAAACAAGTCCCCTTTGAAAATAGGGGGGCAGACACAAAGGCCCCTATTGCGTGATTCCACTTACAGAAACATCAGGAATAGGTAAAGGAACAGAGAGAGAAAGCAGCTTAGGGGTTGCCGGGGTCTGGGCTGGAGGAGAAATGGGCAGGGAGGGCTTCTGGTTTGGGGACTCCTTTGGGGAATGAGACATTCTGCAGCAATATTCTGGGGTGTGGTGGCACAGCGTTGGGCATGTACTTAATGCTCAAGACGTGTTCAATTGAAAACAAGTAATTTTATTTAAAACAAATAATAAACAGTATATAGGACATGGAAGGATAAAATAACAGTTAATATGTACCAGAGAGAAAGAACACAGGGGGAGGGGATGAAACAATCGGGTGGGGTCTCGGGTTCCGGGGATGGAACTAAGGGTGATTGTACAAGGAGCTCTCCCTGCAGGGCTGTGGGCTCTGGATGTGGCTGTGGGAGCCCTGCAGGAGCAGGAGTAGGGGCAGGGCTCAGGATAGGGGCAGGGACAGGGGCAGGGGCAAGGGGAGGGACAGGGTCAGCAGTAGTGGCAGGTGCAGGATCCAGGGCAGGAGCAGGGACAGGATCTGGGTCAGGGGGAGGAACAGGACCACTGGCAGGGGCAGGGGAAGGGGCAGTGGCTCTGGCAGGAGTACGGACAGGGGCAGGAGCAAGGGTAGGATCTGGGTCAGGGACAGTGGCTCTGGCAGGGGCAGGAGCAGGAACAGGGGCAGGGGCAGGAACAAGAGCACAGGCAGGGGCAGGGGCTGGGGCAGGGGCAGAGGCAGGGGTAAGGGAAGGGGCAGGAGCCAGGTCAGGATCTAGGTCCGAGGCAGGGGCAGGGGCTGGGGTGGGGGAAGGGGGAGTGGCAGGAACTGTAGCAGGGGCAGGGGCAGGGGCTGGGGCAGGAGCAGGTGCCAGTTCTTCCTGGACAGCGCCAGGCTCTCCGTGGGCAGGTGCCGGGTCACCTGCCGGCTCCTGGTCTCCTCCTGAAGTCACTGCAGGCACCAGCCCTCCCTCCAGATCGGGCTCTAGCTCCTCAGGTGGTGGAGCAGCTGTGAGAGGAGAAAAGCTCACCCATATGCCTGCTCTCCGTGGGCCTTTGCAGAGAGAGAGCCCAGCCCAGGGTCTCCCAGAGAAGCCACAGCCGGGAAGGAACCTTCACGGGGACGTCTCCCCAACTGCAGTCCACCCGCTGTGTGCTCTGTGCCCAGTCGTTGCTCGTGGCCCCACACCAGCCTCTGGGAGCTCCTCCCTTGTGGGGCCGCACCGACCCGTCCCCACACACCACAAACACCCAGCCCCACCCTTCTCACCCTCGGCCTCGGCCTCCATGGGCTCCGGCTCCTGGACCACTGTCCAGTGGACGACCACCTGGGACGGTGGTCCGCGTGGTGTCGGAGGTCTTGCCTCGCAATCCCCAGCACCTGTTTCTTGGGATGCCTTTGGGGTCACCCCCTCTGTCAGGGAGGAGGGCACGTCCGCCAGCTGCCTCTCCGTGTCCTCCGTGGCCTTCTGCAAAGACAGGGACCGGTAGCCGGCCCCAAGGCATCACAGCCCTGCCCGGCCATCCGCACTGTCCTCCTGCCCAGTCCCCACCCCCATGACCCCTCTTTACACACACACTCACATACACACGCACACACACATGTGCACACTCACACACACACACACACACAGGGAGGGCACCTGGGGCTACACAGGTCATCAGAGCAAGTGGGGCTGGGTGGCCGGCTCTGGGCCTCCTGCTGTCACCTTTCTGTCCTTCCGACCAAATGGCCAGAGGCGGTGGGGAGTCCTGACATGAAATCCCCAGCGGGGGACAGCGTCCTCAAGGCGCGCCTTCTTCCACCTGCAGCCTCGGGACCTTGGCAGGCAACACGTGAACATTTTGCCATTAAGATCTCCAATGAAATGAGCTGGGCAGGGGGCTGTCTGTGGAATGTGGGTGCCTGGTTACCGGGGTTCCAAATTCTGTTGGGCTCTGTTGTCAGGGAAGTGAGGTCACCACTGCCTGGGGTCCCCTTACCCAACTTCCTCCTCACACAAGAGCCCCCCGAGGGGCCCCCTCCCCCGCTGCGGAATGCTCACCCTCCCCCCATGCCCCATCCATACAGTGACACCCTCACAGCCCACCCACAGCCCCCGGGAGGCCTGGGTGCAGCTGGTGTCTCTGCTGTGATGGCACAGAGCTGGGTTCAGACCTGGTTCCTGTGCGTGCCCAGAGCTATGACCCTGGACAGACCCCGTGCCTCTCAGGGCCTCCCCAGGCTCCCCATCTGCACATCGGGGTATTCTGGCTTCTAGTTCTAGGGATGCCATCAGGGGTAGGACCTCTACACATGTTCCGTGCCTGCTATCACAGGAGGCTGGTGCATACTTGGCAATGCAAGGATGAGCCAGGGGCTGGGCTTGGCATGGGCACACAGCTCAGAGGGGCTTGAATCTGCGCTGGGGTCCAGGCAAAGCCACCCCCCTCCTGCCTGTGTCCCAGCCCCCGTGGGAAGGTAGGAATGAACTGATTCTGACCTTGTCCCCTGGTGACGCAGACTTCCAGGGGCTCCCATTAGGGTTAGTCTCAGGTCCCAGGGCCTCGTCTGTGCCCGTGTGCTGGGCAGTCCCCACAGTGGCCCCTAATACCCCTGAATCCTGGTCACACATCCCTGTGGAATCCCCTCCCCTCCAGGGTGGATGGCCTATGTGACGGCGCTCTCCGGAATAGAATGGCACAAAATGCCGGGATGTCATTTCCAAGCTGGTGGAGGAAAGTCTGTGACTTCTCCTGGTTCCCTCTGTCCTGTGTTCATTCTCTGTCTCCTTCTCTGTCTCTGTGTCTGTGTCTCTCCCAGGAGCAGGATCTGTGGGTTCCATGGGCGATGTGAGAAACCTCAGCAGCCTCCCTTGTCCCCGTTTCCCTCTCCGGTCCCGGTGCTCCAGTCCTTCCTAAGGCCTCCTCACCCTGACCAGAGCAGTGATTCTGGATCCTCTTCCACATGGGGACCCTGAGGCTGCAACAAGGAGGGCCCTGACCTTGGTCTCCAGACTGGTGGCCCTGTGCTCTGCCCCGTTCTGCGTAGCCAGGTCCTCAGCCCCCCAAGCCCCGAGTCTGTCCTCTGCTGAGAAGGACCTCGAGGGAGTACAAAGCATTTTCCAGCACTGGGAGCAGAGTGGGTCAGGGATGGAGATCCAAGGCCAACAGGCTCTTCTACAAGCCTGTGGGACCCTTGGGACACTGCATCTCTGCAGCCCAAGTGACAGCAGAGGAAGCTGAGGCCTTTTGGGCTATAGCCCTCTGGACTTGGGGGTGGGTATCTCTTCCTACTCCCAAGTGCCCAGGGTGGTGGTGGTCACCGGAACCCAGACCCTGTCTTTTCCCAGTGCCCTGGCAACCCCCTGGGGCCCTTGGGGACCCCTGACCATCAGCCTGGCCTGTCTCCCCTCCCCATGCTCTGGATCTGGGTCCTTGCCGGGAGTCCTGATGCCTTGCCCCATGGCCCAGCTGTCTCCAACCTCTTTCTTCTTTCCCCCTTGTCACCCACCTCGCTCCCAGGGTGTCCTCCCCTTCTGACCCCCAGCTGGGCAGTCAGAGTGGTGCGTGTGTGGGTGGGTTTGCAGGTGCACATGCCTCTACATGCCTGGGGATGCCAAGGTCATGTCCCCACATGGGACATGGTGGGTAGCTCTCCCCGAGGATCTGAGGGGCTCTCACCCCCAAAGCGACCCTCATGGGAGGGTTGGGGCTGGCCCAGGACTGGAGAGCAGCCCTGCTCCTTGGGCTCTGCACCCCTCATTTGTCTTGGGCCAGTCCCTGCCTCTCTTGACCCAGGTTCCCAACTGTCCCTGAGGGTTGGACATGGGAAGGCTTGAACGTGGCCAGTCCTCCAGGGGTAGGTGGGGGACAGGTGCACCAGCCACCCAGGCCTCCCCACCGAGAGGGCCAGACAGGTGTGTGATGGCCAGGTGTGCAAAGGGGACCTGCACGCAGCACCTGTATGGTGAACCAGCCCTGCAGCGGATGTACATGAGACCCATGGCTCTGCACCTGACCGGTCCCCCACATTTCCTCACCACAGCCAACTGCTCTGTGGCCCCAAAGTCCGCTGGGCCCTGCAATCACACCCACCCTGGGCGGCAGGCCTTAGGGTGCAAGGCCAGGTGGGTAGGACACCTGGGGATGCACAGGTCATTGAATACCCCCCACCCAGCTGGCCTGGAATGCAGACTCCCTCTCAGGGTCCAGCTAAGTGCAGGGCTGGGCCAGAGGACCTGGAGGCATCAGTGGAGGCCGACTCAGGACAGGGAGAAGATCAGTCTGCCCCTTCCCCTTCTCCTCTCCCCCTTCTGCCTTGTCTTCCTGGCAGGATCCGGGACAGAGGTCCAACCTGTCCCTGGCTGCAGCCCTGGCTGGAGTCAGAGGGGCGGGAAGGAGGCCGGGGTGGAGGGGCCCACCAGCAGGATGCCCGAGTGGGAAGGGGGTCGTTACTGTAATGAGGGGCCCCATGGGCATTCAGGGATTTCAGCCCTTTTTAGACATGAGCCGTGGCCCCAGGACTCGGCCCCTGCCCCATCCTTCACTCTCCACAAGGCCCTGCATCCTCCCCAGCCCAGTCCTGGTACACAGCCAGTCCTCCCTCCGGCCCCAGGAAATCCAGGGGCTCCGGGAGCTGCAAAATCATTACAAGCTGGAACCGAGCCGTCCCTATGGGGCCGGGTTCCGGGTCCTGCAGCCCCACAGTGAGGAGAGCTGAGGCCAGGCAGGAGCGGGGAGAAGGCAGAGTGGACTCTCCCTGGGGGCCATGGATCCTTGGTCAGTGCAGGCCCTGTTGTGTGCTGGCCCCTCGGGCACCCAGATTCCAGCTCCTGGTCAGGCTCCGGGAGGGAGACCAGAGTGTGGCTCCTGCTAGCTCAGATGTGTCACTCTGTCCTGTAGCTACAGCCTGTCCCACCAGCTGGACTCCCCCTCCTAGTTGGCCAGCTCACCTTCAAGGTCAAGAACAGGCCATTATGAAGGTCAGGGGCCAGTGCGTGTCTGGTCAGGCAGGCGAGGGCTCACTTTCTACTCAGGGAGTCTCTGGCTGGTCTAGCAGGGGCTCCGGAGGCCTGCTTTCCAGCTTCTCTGCTGACCAGCTCTGGGACTGGAGCCATTTACCTCCCCTCTCTGGGCCTCGCTCTCCTCCTCTGTGCAATGGGGTGATGCTGAATGATCCCTCCCATGGCAGGAACATGTGGAGTGCTGGTGATCGACGTAAGCTGGGCACAGAGCCTGGATTGCAGAGTGCAGAGGGGGATGGTGATCGGTGTGGGCAGTGAGCACTCCTTCCCCCAAAAGCAATTCAGCTCTTCCATGCAGCCGCCAGGCCCCTGGCTGGGAGCCCAGAAGCAGTGGCCGACCACACTCCTGACACCAGGCCCCTGCGTGTGGCTCTTCCTCAGCACTGGGACACGGTGGGGACCCCGGGACATGGGGCCAGCTTCTCTCTCTGAGGGAAGGAGAACAAAGAAGACTTTCCTTGGGGTCCCCCAAGGCCACGTAAGAAGGGAAGAGGCTGCCCCCAAACAGTACATTGAAATTCTGCTTCTGTTAGAACCTGAGCATTGGAGTTTGGTTATTTCACTTGCTGGGCTGACGAGACACACTTGCTCTCCATGACTCCTCCTCAGATGAAGAGCTCTTGCAGGTCCCGGGAGTCCTGGACCTGGGGAGGGGAGAGGGGCCAGTCCCCTCCCTGGCTCCTGCAGGAGACCTGTCCTCCCAAAGACAGGATGGTTTCGGGTCGTGATCCTGGGCCAGGGTTGGAGACAGCTCCTCACTGCTCCTGACTCTGGGGCTGAGGGGGCCTTTCTCAGGCATAGCAATGCCCACGGAAGGCAGGGGCTTCAGAAAGAACGCACTCCTGGACCTGGTCCCGCCCCAGGACGGTGGCTGCCTTCCTCAGCTCTGGAGGAAGAGGGATATCCTCTGCTTCTTTGGCTGTGGTCCTCTGACCCATGAGCAAGCCCTGAAAAGTCTCTAGTCCTCCTCTGGAAGTGCACCAGCCCTGAGTGGGCCAGTCACTGTCCACACACGAAGACGGACAACGTTTTGAGGAAGTGCGGGAGGTGATCCTGTGCAAATGGCCTGTGGGTCGGTGGGGCTGGCTGCTTCACTGCCCTCCAGCGGACCCCCTTTCCCTGGATAGGCATCCTCCTGGAGTCTGGTCTTTGCCCTTGGAGGTCCCTTCCTGCTGGTTTCAGAACCAAGGGAGAGACTGTGGTGTGGCTTGGAAGGCTCCGCCCCAGCCTCCTCCCTTTTGCACACATCACTGCTCCCCAAGAAGCAGGGGCTGTTGCTCCCGCATGCCCCGCACAAGGCTGGTTTAAGGCACTCATTCACTCCAAGTCCCAGCTGCTCTGGCTCCGTCACATACATCATGGGCAGAGCTGCCTGGCTGGGCGAGGAGTCCGGGAGAGCTCTCCTTTCCCGGGATCAGGGTTCACACTCCTGGCCAGAGAAAGAAGTCCCATCTGTCCTCTGCTAGAGAAAGTGAATTCCTGGGCCGGGTTGCCCTCAGGTACCTGAGGACATTGGGGTCCCCTGCAGGTCCCCTGGAAAGAACGGTGTTGGGCACCCCAGGCCTGGAAAACAGTGAGCAGCACCCATCCCAGGCCGCAGGTGCACCCATCACCTGGCAGTGCTTGGCCTCAGACTCCCCCCCGGAAACTCTGGCCGGTTTTTCACAGATGTGTTTTCAGGAGTGTTCAGCACAGCGGTGGTGGAGAGAGAAGGAATGCACCAGTACTAATGCCCAAGGAGATGGATGGTGGCTCAGTCCGTTAAGCCGCCGACTCTTGATTTTGGCTCAGGATGTGATCTCATGGTGTGGGATCGAGCCCCACGTAGGGTCTGTGTTCAGGGCAGCGCGGGCTCACGATTCTCTCTTCCACCTCCTGTGTCTACTACCGCTGTCGTGCCATGCTCTCTCTCTAAAATAAATTATTAAAATCTTTAAAAAAATGGAATCATACAGAATGTACTTTTAAAAATGGTAAAAAATCTATCATAAGATCTCACTGATATGAGGAATTCTTAATCTCAGGAAACCAACTGAGGGTTGCTGGAGTGGGGGTGGGGTGGGAGGGATGGGGTGGCTGCGTGATAGACATTGGGGAGGGTATGTGCTACGGTGAGCGCTGTGAATCGTGTAAGACAGTTGAATCACAGACCTGTACCTCTGAAACAAATAATAGAATATATGTTAAGAAAAAAGAAGATAGTAGGAAGGGAAAAATGATGTAATGTATGGTGATTAACATAACATAATAAAAAAAGGAAAAAAATTGTAAAAAATCATAACATTGATTTTGCCATTTTAAACATTTTCAGTATAAAGTCCGGTAGTGTGAAGTCTATTTACACTGCTGTGATACATATCTTTAGAACATTCCATTTCCAAATCTGAAATTCTGTACTCATTATTATTTGTTTTTCATGTAGAAAGCATATTTATTTATTTATTTATTTAATTAATTACGTTCAGTTAGCCAACATATAGTACATCTTTGGTTTTTTATGTAGTGTTCAATGACTCATTATTTGCATATAACCCAGTGCTCATCACAACATGTGCTCTCCTTAATACCCATCACC